>NW_018248285.1:69714-70270 GCF_001263595.1 Phalaenopsis equestris
CCACTCTTCCGCGATAGTCTGCAATCCCGCGCTCGTGAGCGGCTGCGTCTACAATCCAGCGATCGCAAGCTTCTTCCGCGATCTCCGATCGCTGCATCTGCAATCCAGCAATCCCGCTTCTCCCGCGGCTGAGACGTAGCGTCCGATCGTGAGCACCGACTCTTCTTCTGCGATCGTGAGCGCCGACTCCTTTAGTACGCCGATTACTCTCCAATGACTAAGTACAGTCATGCCTACAACTCCTCTTCCATCAGTGATGTCACTTCTAGCCACCCCACCGCGGCTGGTAATGGTCGCAGTCAGTCATGGTGTTTGTATGTGGCAAAGGCAAAGATGACTACCTCACTGGTGATGCTCCAGCTCCGACGACGACAGATCCGTCATACAAGACTTGGAAATCCGAGAATAATATGGTTATGGTCTGGCTTATTAACTCGATGGCACTTGATATTGGCGAAAATTTTCTTCTCTATAGCACGGCTAAGGAAATCTGGGATGCTGCCCGGGAGACCTATTCTAGTGCGGACAATACAAGCGAACTATTTGCTGTTGAGAC
>NW_018248285.1:70401-71913 GCF_001263595.1 Phalaenopsis equestris
CGTCACCCAATACTTCAATACTCTTACTCGGTATTGGCAGCAACTAGATCTATTCGAGGTGTATCATTGGAAGTGTCCCGAAGACTCTGTCATATTTCGTCGAATCATAGAACAGAAAAGCACCTTCAAATTTCTTCTCGGACTCAAATTTGAGTTTGACCAGACTCGCTCACGGATTTTGAATTCGAAACCCCTTCCAACAATTCGTGAAGTTTTCTCCGACATACGCCGCGAAGAGTGCCGCCAAAAGGTCATGTTAGGTGCTTCCTTGTCCACTACAGCCCTCGACGGGTCGCCAACGCCAGGGCCGCCCTTGGTGTGACCACTGCCGCCGTTCTGGCCATACTCGGGATACATGTTGGCGGATTCATGACAAACCCGCCAATGGGAAACCCAAATGGGATCATCGGGCAACTGCCACCAGCACCACCAAAGCCTCTCCAGGAATGAGCCCATTCAGCAAAGAACGAATTCATGCCCTCCAGAAGATGCTCGGTTAGCTGACGCCAGTCCAGCCTACTAGTTGGGCATCGGGTGCCACCGGCCTTGTTACCTATCAAGGTATTTCTCCATCCACTTTCGTCTTAAATTCAACCTCTTCTCGCCCCTGTATTGTTGACTCAAGTGCCTCCGATCATATGACCGAGGATGTCTCCTTATTAATGGATTACCGGCCGTGTAATCCGACCCTCACTGTTCGGATTGCTGATAGATCAGCCTCCAAAGTTGCTGGTCTTGGTTCTGTCCGCATCTATCCAGATTTATTCCCCACTTCTGTGCTTCATGTTCCTACTTTGGATTGCAATCTGATCTCTATTAGTAAGCTCACTCATGATTGTCATTGTGTTGCTAAATTTTTTCCATATGTTTGTGAATTTCAGGATTTGAAGTCGGGGAGGATGATTGACAGTGCTGAGTTGCGCAATGGTCTCTATCTCCTCAACAAACCCTCTGTCAGTCTCGTCTCACCCACCAGTTGTATTCCAGTATCAAGTCTGTCTTGCTTAAATCCGCTTAGTACATCTGTATTCTATTCCAACGTTAATAATGAGAGTGAAATCATGTTACTTCATTATCGTTTAGGTTATCCCAATTTTATGTACCTGGGAAAATTGTTTTCTCATTTATTTATTAATAAAAATCCTACCTCTTTTAATTGCGAATTTTGTCAACTTGTCAAACACACTCGTACTTCATTTCCTCGATTATCATACAAACTCACTCGTCCCTTTTCTCATATCCATAGTGACGTCTGACGTGAAAAAAATATTTCTGGGGCCCAATGGTTCGTGTCCTTTATTGATGATCACACACGGGTGACATGGATCTATCTTATGCGTGACAAATCCGAGATAGGACCAATATTTTGTGCATTCTATCAAATGATACTCACTCAATTTGACACAAAAATCTAGACTCTCAAAACAGATAATGCACGAGATTTTTTCAACACCTCCTTAGGAACATTTCTTACTCAACATGACATCCTTCACCTTAGCACGTGTGTTGATA
>NW_018248285.1:72471-73050 GCF_001263595.1 Phalaenopsis equestris
ATCTGACACAGGTCCCTCATCGACCGTCAAACCTCCTTCATCTCTTATTCAACCCACACCTTCTCCTATTCAACCTCCTCAGTCTACACAACCCACTCCTCAAGAACTTCGGGTTTATACAAGACGAAACAGAACTGCTGAAAGTATAGAGAACCTAACACCGCTTTCGGCTGCTGTCCAAGAATCTAATCCGGCTCCAAAACCCTCTGAAAATCACTCAGGTACGGAATCTATAGACACTAGTGATTATGAGCTCACCTCGCCTGTGAAAGATGATTCTGATGATGATTCTGATGTTCCTTGCGTTCCTTGCACCCAACATCCTATTGTCCGATTTGTTTCAAATGAGAGTTTATCTCCTCCCTATCATGCATTTGTAACTGCCATTGACAGCATAAAAGTTCCAAATTCTATTCAGGAAGCTCTCACACCCGGAATGGAGAAAAGCTGTGAATGAAGAAGTTGTTGTACTAGAAAAGAGTGGAACGTGGATTGTGTCTGATTTGCCCAAGGATATGAGACCAGTAGGATGCAGGTGGTTATTTACAATCAAATGTAAGGCAGACGGAAGCATAGATC
>NW_018248285.1:73428-94684 GCF_001263595.1 Phalaenopsis equestris
CTTATTGTGTATGTTGATGACATCATTCTTACCGGTGATCATACTGAAGAATTGACAAAGCTGAAGAAGTTTCTAGCCCATGAATTCGAAATCAAGGACCTCGGAGACTTGAAGTTCTTCTTGGGAATGGTAGTTGCAAGATCCAAAATAGGGATAGTCGTAACTCAAAGGAAGTACACATTGGACCTATTGAAAGAAACTGGTATGCTTGGATGCAAACCAATAGACACTCCAATAGACCCGTATAAAAAGATTGGAATGGAGAATGATAGTTTACCTGTCGACAAAGGACGATATCAGAGGCTTGTTGGAAGACTTATTTACTTATCCCACACCAGACCAGACATAAGTTTTTCAGTAAGTATAGTAAGTCAATTCATGAACTGTCCTACTGAGGAACATATGGGAGCTGTCAACCGTATTTTAAGATACTTATTAAAGATGACTGGGAAAGGATTATTATTCAAAAGGAATGATAGTCAAAAGGTAGAAGTCTTTACTGATGCTGACTGGGCAGGAGATGTATCCACCCGACGATCAACCTCTGGGTATTGCTCTTATGTATGTGGCAATCTAGTGACATGGAGAAGCAAGAAGCAATCAGTGGTATATCGGAGTAGTGCAGAAGCAGAATACAGAGCACTGGCACTTGGTATCTGTGAAAAAATGTGGATCAAAAGATTTCTCAATGAGCTTGGAATTATGAGAAAAAATTCTATCAAGATGTTCTGTGATAATCAAGCTGCAATCAATATCGCAAAGAATCCTGTTCATCATGACCGAACAAAACACATTGACATTGATCGGAACTTCATTTCAGAGAAGGTGGACAATAGAATCATTGAATTGGTCTATACTCCTTCTAGAGACCAAACCGCAGACATTCTCACCAAGGCTCTCCTTAAGTCCAGTTTTGATGAGCTAACCAACAAGTTGGGCATGTACAATCTGTACAACCCACCTTGAGGGGGAGTGTGAAATTACGCTCATTATTATTATTATTTACTTTAATGCTAATTAGTACTTGCTATATTTAGTCATAGTATAATTCCTTAATTATTGATATTTATTTTATTCCATAATTATAGGAATTACTTTATTGTAGGAAGATTTCTTTCCTTCTTTTGTTTCTCTTGTACTCACCTATTTATAGGTGAATTATCTATGTATTCAGAGAGAAAAGGTTTATTCAAACATTCACAATAAACAATCAGTGACAAGGATAAAAAGGTATGAGAAAATTTGTATTGCTTTCAAACCCCTATTTTTAAAATTTAAATGCAAGAGCGCCTTTATGGGTCATATATTGGCCCCATTTCTACTATGTGCAAGTGTTGTCAATCTTTAGAGCATATCAAGTAGAGGATTCCATGGTTTAGAGGTCAAAGCATCCAAAATGAAAAAGCCAAATAACATAAGGAGCTAGAAATATAAGATTAAGTGAATCCCATCCAAGAAATTTGAACCTCATAAGCCAAATGACATAGATTATGAGTATCAACTGCTCAATAAGAAACAATAACCTGAGCCTAAACAAATTTTTGTAGCTTATCCAATACCTAAGAACCACTATGATAGTATTTCACTGATACTTTCCATAAATCAAGTTACTAGAAGCTTGGAGCTGCCCAATAGTTGAAAAGGGACTTGAATCAATGATTAAATTAGCTTCGGTGTAGTTTATAGGCCCTAGGTTCCAATAAAAGAAAAAACGCGGCCTTTGAAATTGTAAAAGGCTACAAGTAACAAGCCTCCCCAGACCCTACATTAGTGACAGCTAGGGCTGTCAAAATAGCTCGTTCGCGAACAGCTCATTTTCGGTTCATTAAGAAGCTCGTGATCGACTCGTTCGATAAGTTAACCAACTGAACATGAACAAAACGAACAAAAATTTGTTCGTTCGCTTTCGACTCGTTTTGGCTCGAAATACTACTCATCAATTATATTGATGAGCAGTATTTTAAAAAAATTAAATTGACTACAATGCTACAAAAATTTATAATTAATTAAAAGTATTAATTAAGAAAATAGAGTAAAAATTATTAAATTAGATTCCAATACTGTTTTAATATAAAAAATAATTTTTAAATATTGCTCTAACCCTTAACATCTTATGGCTACGTGATTAGGGTTGCCAAAATGACTCTTTGTTCATGAACAGCTCGTGTTTGGCTCGTTAAGCAAACGAGTCGAACACGAACACACTTTTTGAGCTCGAAATATATACGAGCCGAACACGAGTTGACCTTGAACTCGCTCGTGTTCGTCTTGTTTATACCCCTAGTGACAGCTCTAAGTTCTCTCGTTTCTTAAATTGGCACAAGGTAGAACATCTTGCACCTGCAAAGGAGCGTAGCCATTCCTCCTCTGTTTGGCACTACGATGGTTGCTAGCCAACAACACTTCATATTAGTTCATAAGCAGAAGCCATGCGACCACCTCCATCTAGCATCTTCATAGTAGTTGACAGTTGCGAATTATATAAGATCCCGGTTTGGTTGCGATTTCCAGAATTAAAATTTCATTTATTTAATCATGAGATTTTGTTTTCACTTGCTGCGGCTTATGGGAAACCTCTTAAAATGGATGGGCCCACTTTTCTATTGAATAGACCTTCTGAAGCACGTATTTTGGTTGAGAGAGATATAAATTTACCTTTTTGTGATGAAATCTGGATTGGGTCAGAGAATAAAGGATATTAGCAAAAGGTGCAATTGGAAAAGCATTCTCCTTATTGTTCGCATTGTCATATGTTTGGTCATAATGATGATAAATGTTACCGTCTTCATCCACATATGAAACAAAGAAATTTTCGTCCTATTAAAGAAGGAGATTCCAATAAAAAAGATGAAGAGAACAGGGTCACTGCTCAACCAAATGTTGAAATAATTGAAGATTTAGTGGTTAAACAATCTAAAGAAGTTAGCATTGAAAAGGATACTCCTATTGCTGAGGTATTGGTTAAGGATATAGTGGATAATAATATTACTAATGATATTATTCCCCCATTTCAGTTAAGCTTATTGGAGGTTCATACTTCTTCTCCCCCATCTCCCATACAATTGGAGGTGGAAAATGATCAGGAAGTTCAAGACCCTACGGTACAAGAGGAGATTGATGGAGCTATCTTGGAAGCTTCAAATGCTCTGGAAGAGGAATGGTTAGTTCAAAAAGCTAGTAGAAAGAAAATGAAAAGGAAAAATGAGATGTTACATCTAAACAAGGACAATATAATTAATGACGGGAAAGCTCATTCTGATGGGGAACAATTCACCACCCTTTCTAGGTCTTCTCAAAGAGGTGTGTTGAGATTTAATGATTAATATCATGATCTGGAATATTAGGGGAGTGGCGGACCCTGCCTCTCTTAATAGACTTAAACACTTAAGCAGGGTCAATAATCAGGATATTTTTGTTATTTTAGAGGCGCTTGTCTCTATTAATAAGGATTGCATCATCAGAAAGTTTAAACATTACAATCACTTCTGCAACACCAATAATAAGATATGGATTTTTTGGAAGCATAACATTGAGCTTGATATTGTGCAAAATGGGGAACAATTTGTTTTGGTTTATTTTAAACTGGATTCTTTTGTCTCCTAGGCCATTTTGTTTATGCTAGCACTGTGCTTCAGAAAAAATACTTCCTTTGGGATACTCTGAAAGCTATGGGTGAGAATATTAATGAGAATTGGTTCGCTGGAGGGGATTTCAATATGATAATGAATTCTTCTGAAAGGATAGAAGTTAAGAGGCGGAAACCTCAATCTTATTAATCAATTTAATGATAAATATGCTGAGGCGAGTCATTTTAATCTTGGCTTTATGGGTACTCCTTTCACTTGGAGGAGGGGCTCTCTTTTGCAATGTTTGGATCGTTTCTTTGGTAATCAACATTTTCTCAATTATTTTCATGTCTGTAAAGTGCAACATCTCAATCATGCGGGGTCAGATCATAATCCTCTTTCTTTTGCTTTTACTACCAAAACAGCTAATTATCATTTTAAATTCATTAATATTTGGACTACACATGATACTTTTTTAAGCACTGTCAAGCAGGCCTGGCACACTGATGGTTTTGGAAATCCGTGGTATGTACTCTGGCAACTACATCAACAGGTAGCTGCAGTATTGAGAAAATGGAATTTGCTCTCTTTAGGTAATATTCATAATAGGGTCAAAGAGGCTCAGAGGGTGGTGGATAATCTTGAAGCTCAGGTTATATGTAATTCACAGCATGTTATTGACTTGGCCCAAACTCATATCAAACTGTTAGAAGTAATTAATTTGGAAGAAGAGTTTTTACAGCAAAAAGCCAATGACATCTATTTTACTAGTGGTGATCGTAATACTAAATTTTTTCATGCTTCTATTAAGCACAAAAGGAATTTGAATGCTATTTTAAGTATTAATACTACTGATGGGAGGACTCTCACTGATAAAGATGAGATTGGTAATAATGTTGTGGTGTATTTCACTAATTTGTTTCAGTCTACTTCTTAGGTTCTCCCTATTGTTTCTGAACTATTTGAAGGTGAAAGGGAGTATACATCCAAAATTGAAATTTTACTTAAGGAGATTAATGCAAATAAGTCTCCTGGGTCTGATGGTTTTACTGCTGCTTTCTATGTAACTAGTTGGGATATCATTAAAAAGGAGGTGACTCAAGCTATCCAAAGTTTTTTTCAAGGGGATAACCCTGGGAAATATTTCACATCTTCTCTTATTATGCTTATTCCTAAGGGAAATGATAAATCTAGATGGGACAAATTCAGACCCATTTCCCTCACTTCCGTGATCTCTAAAGTTATTAGCAAACTGATTATCTCCAAAATACAACCTATGCTTAGTAATATTATTTCTCTACAACAATCTGCTAACAACCTGCTTTCATTAAAGGGAGGGAAATTACTGACAACATCCTTCTAGCACAAGAGATGCTGGAAGATTTGGATAAAAAGTGTCGTGGGGGCAATATGATTCTCAAACTTGACATTAAAAAGGCTTATGATACTATCAGTTGGGATTTCATATTAAATATCTTGCGGGCCATAGGTTTTCATAATAATTTTTGCTCCCACATGATGGTTGGTGAATAATCATTATTTTGTTCTTATTAATGGTGTTTCTTATGGTTTCTTCTCTACCACTAGGGGGATTAAACAGGGGGACCCCTTATCACCTACTATCTTTATCCTTACTTTTGATTATTTCTCCGGGCTAATTAACCATTTGTATATGAATAAGCCTTAAACTCAATTTTCGCATAAATCTTCGATTATGATCAGCCATTTAGCATATGCTGATGATGCTATTATTTTCAGTAATGCCAGTAAATTAGCCAGTAAATTAGCCATTAAATAAATTAGCCATTAAAGTTGTTATGCATGTTCTGGATACATTTCAAAATAATTCAAGTCTTCTTTTCAGTAAGGATAAAATGCAATATTTATTTTGAAAAATCAATTAAAAGCTCTATGGTGAATTAGAGTACTAATTACATTGGTTTTCATGCTGTGTCTCCTTGCCCCTGAAATATTTAGGAGTTAATTTGATTAAGGGTCATCACAAGCAAATACAATTAGATAAAGTTGTGGATAAGATCAAAAATAAAATTAATGATTGGAGGAACAATTTTCTTTCTAATGGAGGTTGTATCACCCTCTTCCGAAGTGTTTTATTAAGTATCCCTTTATATGCTTTTCAAATCCTGAACTTGAAGAAAAGTACTAAGATCCAATTGGAGAGATTATTTAACCGTTTTCTTTGGTCGGGTAATCAATCTAGAAAGCATTGGTTGCCAAGCCTATTTCAATGGGAGGTCTTGGTTTTAAAAGTCTGAAACATATTTCTGATATTAGCATGTGCAAATTGTGGTTTAAATTTCATGCAAATAATTCTTTATGGGCTCGTTTTGTTCATCATAAATATTGTGCTTATGCTAATCCGGCTATCGTCCAATGGAAAATAGGGGATTCTAAAAATTGGAAAGCTATTTTGAAGCTATTTTGAAAGCTAAGTAAGTTCATTTTTTGAGATGTGGGTGAAGGTAATATTTCCTTTTGGCATGATAATTGGGGTGGATAAGTGATAATTGGTAATATTTCCTTTTGGCATGATGATTGGGGTGGATAAGGAATTATCTGTTATCACTCCTCAGAACAATAGGATGAGTATTTCCGATGTATGGTTAGATGGAAATTGGGATGTTAATAAATTAATGTCTCTAGTTGGAGATAAAACTGCTATGGTTACTGAAATTCCCATAAAGAAGAATGGTAAGGATACTCCTATATGGAAAAATACTTCTAATATCTCTCCATCGAAGTTGTTGTATTTGAATCTTTATATTCATAATAAGTGGCGGTGGGGGAATTTTATTTGGAATAATTTTCTTACTCCCTCCATATCTTTTTTTCTTATGGAGATTTTTTCATAACTTGCTTCCTCTCGATGATATTCTTAAACTTAAAGGGCTGAAATTTACGTCACAATGTCATTTAAGTAAGAATGAGGAAGAATCGGTGGTGCATCTTTTTTTCTTGTGTTCTTATGATAAAAAAATTTGGAATACTTTGGGAAAACATTTTCATATTAATTGGTTTGATTGTAATGATATTATAAGCTTTCTTCTTAAGTGGAGGGTTGCAGATAGAATGGATTCTAAATTAGCTAGCTTCCCTTTGTTGGTACTTTGGTTTATTTGGGTGGCAAGAAATGATCATAAGTATCAAAATTTGGGTTTGGTCCCTACAAATATGGTTTCTTTTATTCTTGCTTATGTTTTTTGGGCTTACCTTATTTTGGGTTTCAATGTTAATTTACACCAATCTAGGGTGGGTAGGATGGTCACTATTATAAAGTGGCAACCCCCTCCTATGGGTTGGATTAAAGTAAATATTGATGGAAGTTGGATTTCCAAGGTGAGTGGAGCTAGTGGTGTTTTTAGAGACCAATCAGGCATATGCATGTGTTTCTTTGCCTCTTCAATAGTTGCCTCATCCCCTTTTGAGGTCGAATGCTGGGCTCTTTTACTTTCTTTGCACGCGGCTATCTCTTTTAAATTCTCCAATCTGATTATTGAGACCGATTCTTTTAATCTATATAAGGATTTTGATATGAATACTATACCAAAGTGGAATGTTGTGATTATTTGGAATAAAATTAGAGAGCTTATTGAAAAATTCAAGCTTTCTATCCAGTTGTCTCATATACTTCGTGAAGGCAATTCCCCGGCGGATTTGTTGGTTGGGAGAGGCAAACGTGAGGAAAGGTTATTTGTAGGTGTTTCACCTGGTTGTCATCTAAAACGACTTTTGTGGGGAGACTCTATGGAATTGTCTTTCATTAGACCCTGAATTGGAGTCTCAGCATTAATGCATCCTCGAAGGAAATATATTTGAGATGTTGGTTAAGCCTTCGGCTACTGTTTTTGAGAGGCTTTAGAGTGGATGGGGATATTTTTGATGATAAATTTTTTTCGTCCTGTCAAGAAGAAAATGAATTTTGTGAAAACTTTTTATTTTTTCTGCTGCCATATTTACTTTCCAAGGAATAGAAAAAAAGATTTTGGAAATATGAAGCTTATAAGGAGCTGCTATTATATTTTGTTTGATGGGTGGCCTCAAACTAATTTTTTTTTAGCTCCATAATAGCCTTAATGTAACTTTGGGCGTTGGTTCAGTTAAGTTCAAAGGGTTATGTGCAAATTCCTTTCCCCTAGGCGTGGAGGTTTGAATGGGATCCGATATTAAAGGTTACAGATTGGCTATAGGAATTTTAGCAAGATTTTGGAATATTTGGAAGCTTGGAGTGATTTATTATAAATCACTATATCATAGTTTTGTTTCATTTGGGAATGAGAGCTATGGAATATAATAGGACTTGTCTTCTGATGGGTCTATTGGTTTTTGTTTCTGCTTTACGTATAACTCTATGGTTGCAAGATGGAAGATTTGGTCTTGGATGGGAAGTACTACTGCGTTACTATAGCCTGATTTTCAACGATGGCAGTTTGCAACCTCATGAAATTCTCTTTGGAAGTTTGAAAAGTCTACTACTGAAGTTGCAGAGGTTTCTACTACCTAAAATTTGAATAGAAATCGAAGTTCTATTTCTCTTTATTGTCTTTTGGTAGTTATATAGTTATATTTTTGTTTTTTTGTTTAGGGTATACTTGTATTTGCTTGGTCATAAATTTGGTATAAGTTTTATTTTTATTTTTATTTACTTTTGTGGTTTGAATTGTAAGTGTTGGAGGATCCCTATTAGTGAGTGTGTAATTTATTACTTTTATTTTCTAGTTGGGAATCCTTTCCACCAATTTATGTATCTTTATCATTAAGATTAACGCGTAGGGAGAAGTTTCTTCAAATTGTTTCTTTATTTTACTATTTATCATGCCTAGTTTCATATATTTTGTAATTTATTTCTTTTCTCCATGAACTAAATCCCAATTCTAAAGATTGGATGTAGTCGAATGCTGAAAATTCATGTAATCTATATTAAGAACTCAATTGCATCGATCCCTTTTCTTACATTGAATCTATCACCAAGAGATAAAAATGTTGTGCGAAGAAAAGTATGAACCCCAAGCTTGTCAGAGCAAGATAGTGATCACTTCTGATCGGTATTCAGTATAAATTGTGATAACTTCTCATGCTACTGAAAATAATTCAATGAATATATTTAAGTAAAATCTAATCCCTAAACCTTAGCCTAATTGAGATATATCCCATGAATTTTCTTCTTCTAGTAGTTAGTCTTTTTATTTTTATTACAAGATAGCTTTTAGTTATTTTAGAATTTTAATCGTCATCCCAATTTTGATCATCCGAATAGTAATAAACCCAGCTTTAATAATTGATGTCATGCTCTGTGGGATGATATTCTAACTCACTACATTATTACATTTGTGATCACAAACTTTTGTGTAAGCATTTTGGGTAGGCATATCTCTTGATCTTCATAAATCTATTACATCAGGGAGATGAGGCAATCGATGAAGTTTTAAGGAGAAGCAGTCAAATCCCTTATAATCCCGGGGCTCTGGCATCTTGTATAACCCATAACCAACACACCTAACCCTCCCTCGGTGATTTGCCACCAATAAAACAGCCAGCAAAAAATAAATACCTAGATCCAAAGGTTCCAAGCGTAACCAGTTTTCCTCGGCAAAATACAAGAGAAGGATTCTCTTATCCTCTTTTCTTGATGATCACCGCCTCTCAAAATCTTTCAAGTCATATTAAACAACTCTCTGAGACATTGAATCTGAATTCAGCAGCTCCTACACCTATCCACAACTCCTGGGACACTCATCAGAAAAGATATAGGCATTAACATCTCACCTCAATTCTGGACATACCATCTCCTAAGAAAGCGCAAGCATCCCTGACGTGTGCTATGTAGTACGTATCACAAAGCCCACAGCGGCTGCATCACCAAACACAAGCGATGAGTAACCCCACCCCTCCTAAGGAATCAAAAGCAGTATAAGGGCTTGACCTGCAGTGCTCCTTGGCAGGATAAACCCCACCAGGGTGAATCGGTTTGGAACGATTCCTCCAATCTTCCCGAAGTCTGACGGATTTGGAAACTTTATCTGCGGAATAGAAACAAAACTAGTGATAAGGCTGTAGAGGTGATTTAATTAAAAAGTGAGGTTTCGGGGGCACAAGAGAGCATGCCTTCGTAAGAAGGGGAGGAGGCGGAGACTAGGACGAAAGAGGCAGCTGCAAAGTTGGTGGCCATGGCGAGTAGACTGAGCTTCGAGCGAATGGGTGGCCGTAATACCTCGTCACGGATAAGCCTGCGGTTGGGGAAATTGTAAGGCTTAGGTGCTCTCCGCAAAAAGATAGATTCTAGTAAATCACCTAAATTGCGATTTATTAAATTCTGAATGGGTTAGATTCAGATAATTGTTTGGTGACTGATTTATTGAATTTAAATTCAGAAAATTTGTTTGGCAAAAAATTGAACGAGCTCAAAAGCTCTTTCATGAAATCCCGTAAACTGTAAATCCACCGATTAGGATTTAATAAGTTGGGTTTATCGAATCTGCAGGTTTATTTTATCCAAAACGACCCTCGGGCAAAATTTAGCCTATATCCAAGCTAAATCTTATGCTATATCTGTTACCAAAGAGCCACTTAGTTTGGCACAATTTTACCTTTCATAAAATTATTTTTAAAAGTAATTTTAGAAAAATCAAACAATATAAAAGGATTAAGAAATATAAAAGATATAAAAGGATTATCTCCAAAATGAATATCTTGTTTGAATACTAAATTTTTCCTGTAGCTTTTTCAGAAATAAAAGATAAAAATATCCAATAGAGTAAAAGCATTCATGAGTCCAGAGTCATCCAGTTTTGTCGTCTGCTAGCTATAAACCATACTCATCGATCACCAATGAGAACTTCTAACAGCGATATAGAAGAAGAAAGAAACTGATATAGTTTATTGTTCCTCTTCACACATTCACCAAGTGCGTCCTCTCCAGGCCATCACCCACTACCCTCTCATCCTCTACACACCCACTGTCCACCAGCAACAATTTCCCATGTTTGGGCTGGATAAACTGACCGCTTCTCAACAACATCGATAAAGGTGAAACAGGATGGCAATAGCAGAAAGAAGATGAAATAAACTCTGCATCTTGTGATGACATTGACGCCAGCATCAAGGAGGATGTGTTTGAATTCCTCGAACTCGACAAGTCCTCTCTGATTGGCTTTAGTGACAAAGATCATGGAGGCAATGTCATCGTCATAGGTAACAGGAAAGCGGGAAAAGTGTTAACGTCTGTGACGTCAAAAATCAGCCATATTGCTGTCGATTTAAGGTACTTTTGGGCATTTTAGTTTTCCAAACAGCTGAATGCTGAGAGGCAGAGGAAAGACTTAGAGATTTGGCATTCTGAAATGGCAAAGCAATGTTGTTGCAATCATAGCATCTTGTGTCAACAGCAATTTACCAAATAATTGCTTCACGTTTTATCATTTTTTTCTATATAACGGAATAGAGCCCTGCCTCGTTCTCAAACAAGCCCTAAGTGCGGCTAATCAGACTTCCGGGTGTGCGGGTGCGGCTAATTGATCGTTCGAACAAGATGTAGCCCCACTATCATGAAACACATGACGGTCAAGGATGCAAGGAAAAATATGGGTGAATTTGGGTCTTAAAGCGTCTTCCTGTTTTTTAGTTTTCTCAATGGTTTTATTAAAATTTTGTTTCGATAAAATAATTTGGCCAACGAAGCCCATAGTCTCAATTTTACAAAACTGTCTGTGGCTGGAGGGGAAAATGGCGGTGCTAGTGCTATCCTTTACAATTTACTTAATTTTGTGTTTTATCATTGATTATAATTAAATCCCTTCAATCGAACTTACATTTTCGTTGTCTGCTCATGTGTTAGGTTTCTCTAGCAAGCTCTAAATTTTCTTGTATGCCTTCTTGTCTTCCAAATCGAATTTAGGTTTATCTTTGATCCATTTTCATTTTAATAACATGAGAAGCTTTTCAGTGCATTGTTTTCAGTTTTTCTTCCCTCTTGAAACTTCCATCTTCTATGTGCTATGAAGTTTTTTATTGTTGTTTTAGGGTGTGCAGGTCATATATGTCGTGCATTTTTTTCTTCGCTTTTGTTAGATTTTTTTAATCTAATTTTTTTTTTCATTTTGCGGCTTTTTGTGGATGTGTGGTAAAGTGCATGAAATGATAAAAGTTTGGGTTTGTGCTTTGTAAATAAATAAGAATTGTGTGCTCTATATGTAAGTACAGAAGAAATGTGCGTGCATAATAATGAAATTTTAGGTTTTAGGTATGGATCTTCATTGAGGTGCACATAATGATGAAAGTTTAGGTTTGAGCTTGCAGCTTTGTAAATACATAAGAATTGTGTGCCCAATATGTAAGTACAGAAGAAAAGTAGTTTCGTTCTGTTTATTTATTTATTTATTTATTTTATTTATTTAGTTTTTTAGTCGTGGGGTTGCTTTGATTTTAGTGATTGATTTTTGCAACTTGCTACGCAGTTAGTACTAGTATTTTGTTACCTCACTTCTATCAATCTTATCTATCTTATCTTGCTTTTTGATTTATTTGTTTTTAAATAAAGTGCTCTTTATGTAAATTTGTGTTTTTTTTTTGCTTGGTCTTGCTAGTGGTGAGGTTGATATAGTCTTGGTGGATTTGTAGGATAGCTTACTATGATTTAGGGGTTTTTTTCATCTATGTGCATGAATTTTGTGAGTTGTTCTTAGGAATTAGAAATGGCGTTGTTAAGAGCCGGCCTAATATAACTCATATACATTAGTATATTATCTCAAGTTGAGTGCGCAGCAAATTATTTAGTAAAAAAATTATTAATATTAGCAACAATTTTACTTCAGAAATTTTATAGTGTAAGATTAAGAATAATTCAAGTAAACAAGTCTAGCCCTAATGTATAAGACAACCTTACATCCAACTATGAAAACCTGATTTCCTATTTACTTTTAAAAAGTCATTAATACATGTTAACTAAGGTACCTTAGATGGTAGGATTTAAGCTCTCCATTAAAAATGCTTTACTAATACACCTTAAATATAAGTAGCTTAGGAGTAATTTAGCTTTAACTTTAGAAAGAATCAAGTTAAAGCAATTTTTAATCAGGCTTCTCCTCAAGCTTCTCCCCACTTAATATCTTTCTTTTAATCACTATTTTTTTTTTTACTTTAGGATCTGTATTTTAATCCTTAGAATAATTTTAGGATGATTACTATATTTGGATAGGTCTTTAATAGTTTTGAATTTCACTTTCATCTTTCTAGCGTAAAACAAGTTACATTCCTCTACTTTTAAACTTTTAAAAATAAGATTTCAAGAGATGCTCAATTTTTATAAAGTGTATATCTAAGGATACATAGTTGTACAAATATATAACTCTTTTCAAAAATGAATACTAAAATCATGTTTCAAAGGTTGAACTACAAGTTAAGTAAACACTAGAATTGTCTCATTTACATAGAATTTAAAATAAAAGATAAAATGTCTTTTATTTTTCAAAATTACAATAATTTCAAGTTGACACCACATACCTCAAACAACTTTTAAAACATATCAATTTAAATATATCTTACCGAGGACAAATATGTTTAAGCTTTAAAAAAAAATTTTCCCTCCTCAAATTTAATTTTGAACATATGAAGTAATGTAAAGCATAAATATAAGCTGGGAGAAAATAGCATAAAAATACTTGATACCACATGTACTTATCCATGAGATTAACAGATATATGCAGGAAGAATATATAAGCAGAAGAAAGTAAATCACAACTAAACAGTGATATATATGAAACTACACCAAAGAAAGTATAAAATGCAACAAGTAACTAGAAATAAACTAAATCTACAACAAAAAATATACATTAATAAAGAGAGTACATAAATAGTAATAGCAAGAAATACACATATAGTTTAATACATAGTAGAAAAAGAAAATAATGTCCAGTATAGCCAAACAACAACAAATAAAAATATAGTCCATAACATCCACAAACAGATAAATAAAGCTAATCACTCCTCATCCTCCTCATCATCATCTCCATCTTCATCATCTTCCTCTTCTTATTCTTCCTCCTTGTTCTTGTCCATCAACTGGTTTTGCTCATATATCAAGTAAGGTGGACAAACTAGAAACTCAACTGAGTTATTCCCATCGATCCACTGATTTCTTCTATGCATTTCCACTTGAGCAGCCTAAAAAATGGCATCTTGATCGTATTGGCATTTGTTTTGCCAATCTATATACGACAAATGATCATCAATATCATAAAATTCCATCTAAATAATAGATAAAGCATCCTACATCATCTTCAATTTCTCTGACATGGAAGCTATGCTAGTGGAAGGATGAGGTTGAGAATAAGATGTAGAAGACTGAGCTGAGGAAAAAGATTAAGAAGAACTCACTTCGCGCCCCAATGTAGCATGCTCACTAAATAAGTTTACATTTTCCTAAGAATTGGGCTTCAATGGATGTAGTAGCTCCTCCCATCTCTCAAAAGTAACACCAAACTACTGACAAAGAGCAGAAATAGTAAAAGGATGTCCTAACCCTAAAGTAGATCCTCCCTTTGTAGCATTGACAATGGAGTGATAAATTAGAGCTCCTATATCTATCGATTCCATGGTTTGGATGCAATAATTGAAAGCAGATCTCTCTCTCTCTCTCATTATCTCACTCAAATTGGTGGAAGGCAGAAGCTTGGTTGAAATGCAATACCAAGCTTTGGAAGGTGCTTTTACTTTATATGAAGAAAAATGCACTTTATACTCATTCCTTACCTTCCAAACCCCCTCTCCATTAGTCAATAATCTAATAATCTTGTCAAAATAAGAACCAGCAGGGATGAATCTAGAGTAGTAACTACCAGAGACATCAACTAATGAGAATAACACATTAATGTATGAAGAGGAGATATTCTCTTGCTTCTCCTTGACAAATATTGAACATTCAGAGGCCTCAGAGAGGATGACATAGAACTCCTGAACCACAAAAATCACTATTACTGCCATGTTCTAGCAAAAAGCCTCACAGTCTCTCCTAACAATCATGCTTTCTATCTAACTCTCGGGGCTAATGATTCTCCTCTCCGCAATCAACTTCTTAAACTTTAAGAAGTCATTGTAAGGCTCCTAAGATTTGAAGCTTACGAACTTTTTTTTTTTCATACGAAGTTGATTTGGATTTTTCACCTTTAATTTTTGGATCCATAGGAAAGTAGCAATGTTGAAAATGCAACAAAATGAGGCTAAATATTTGTGTAGATACATATAGAATGCTAGTTACGAGCTTAACCAACTTTTCCACAAAAAACCCCAATTTTCACCTTCTACTCCAAAACTCCCAATGCAATCCCGGATGAAAATTGGAAAATTGGAAAAACATGCTTAGGGAGCAAATTTTACCTATTGAAAGTGATTTCCACTCACCAAAGCTTCACAGATCAAGAAAAATGGAAGGTAAAGGGAAGTCCCAAGTATCACCTCTTAATCACAGAAGAAGTGTCGCAGATGAGGTCTTGTGAAAGTGACATAATAGAGGCCAGTTTAGGCTTTTTTTTTAGCATGAGGGAGCAGCACCTAAGGTATGGTGCCTTGGCGCCAGATTTTATTGGTGCCTAGGCTCCCAGTTTGCTTCTAACACAGACCCGACCATAATTGCGAAGATTTTTATATTTTTAAAGATGACCAAAAACTTGACCCAATTTTTTTTTAGTGGCTAGTGTGAACAAATGAAATGTTGTAAAGTTTAGAATAATAGTTTTTACACTAAGGGTACTACGCAAGTATACATATCATTTCAAGTAATATAGAGCTTTCTATAAAAACCCCAGTATCGATCCTACTGGGAAGCGGCAATTCTTTATATAGACTTTTAGTGAAACTTTTACTTAAAACTGCAGAAATTAATCTAGAGAATATAATAGCAAGTTCAGGTGTAAAGTAAAGCTACTAATTTTCTACAAGTTCTGTTTAAAATTAAATGTAAATGCAGAAATTTTAAACTATGCTAAATGTAAAAGAGAGTTCTAATTATGAAAAGAATCTTTCCCCTTACAATGAGTTCATAATCTATGTAGGCATCAAAAGGTTTAAAGGATTAAATGATGTATTGTAACAAATAGGAGCATAATTATTATTTACACTCTCTTGAGTTCATAAGAACATTAGTTAATCTAAAGTAAGTTTCGGATTATATGGTTATGGTGAGTAAATTCTAGCCTCTTAACTTTAGAGTATTGACACGCCTAAAAAATTACCTATTTTTTATATACATTTTATGTTTATTTTTAATGATATTGTACTTTAAAGGAAGATATTTTTCATTTTTTTTGGCTTCAGGTAAAAAAATGGACTTTTGGAGAAAATGAAGTAAAAATAATACAATTTAGAGCCAAATCGAGCAAAGAAGAAAATTCTGATATACTGCATTTTGATATGTCTTTCTATGTTTAATCTCCTTTACATTTATCGCATGTTTTTGAATGAATTGCACTTTAAATAAAAGTTATTTTCATGTTTATCTTATATGTATAACGCTTGGAGCAGATTGGAGCTGAAACATGGTAAAACGGAGTGAAACGGATGTGCCGCCAATAAAGTGGCACCTAGGAACCAGAAATTGGCACCTAGGCACCTGTCTCATCCATACACTAGCGCCTAGGCACCACATTCTAGAGCCTAGGTTCCAGAAATAGTTTATGGGCAGTTTTTGACGATTCCTGGCTATTATGGGGTATTCTGGAAGATTTTGGGTGGTTATGCATGCCCCAAAGAGTTATACAATGAATCTAGACATTTTGAATGTGAAGAGGTGTGTCTCTTGGAGTGAAGAGGTATGTCTCTTAGAAAAAATGAGGTGTTTGGTTTCTCTTTATAAGGGGGGCAGAGGGGGGCTGGCGTCTCTCATGAGGGATGATTAGGAGAGTTTTTAGAGAGTTTTAGAGAGAGTTTGGGCGTGCCTCTTCTAAGAGGTGTGTGTGTGTGTGTGCGCGCGTGTGTGAGGAGATGTAGAATTCTACCTTTCCTAAAGAGATTAGTGAGATTTTTTTAGAGATATAATTATGGAAGTGTATGAGCGGCGCATGGATCGGTAGGAGACTTTCTTTGATAGATTTTCATCTTTCTTTCAGAAGGAAAAAAGCTAAGTATTGTATTATTCATTATCTTATAATTGTTGTAAACACTTTCTAGTGGATTTGCTTTGATTTAATGAAATTTTCTGTTGTGTTTTATCCACGCTTCGTGAGTACTTTTCTTTACTTTTTTCTTTTAATATGAAGTAGTGACATGCATAGAAAAAAATTTGCTTTATGATATAATAATTTTTATTTCCATGTGATGACTAATATCTCCTTTGCTTCATTGACATAACTTAAGTGGAAATAGGTTATGTTAAAATATTTTGTAAGTGAAGCTAAGACTTGGGAGAGCAGTGATCTTGCAACTTAAGTGCACTCACATTGGTCGGTTGGACATGAAAAAGTTGTTTAGGTGGCAATGTAGCTTTTAAGGAAATATAATTTAATGATTTATTTCTATTAGGAGCTTCTAGGTGACAGATAGTTGCATAAAACTAATAAAATATTAAGCACACCTATACACTCGAAAGAGGGTAGGTAGACATATGTTCCTGGTTGGCACATAATTCTATCAATTTTTTACTGCTTATGTCATTATCTTCATTTTACTTATCTTTTGCAATGAAATGGATGCATGTTTAAGAATTTAGATTTGCTTAGATCTACTCTTAGATTTGAGAATTTAGATTTGCTTAGATCTACTCTTATTTCATTAATGTGATGGTATTTTCACCGGTTCTTAATATACTTTGCGAACTAATCAATTATAATGTTAAAATTTATTGCTAAAAATAATGCCCATGAGGGCTATGATTTCACCAACTAGTGAGCACCACAGCCCATGAGGGCTATGATTTCACCAACAAGTGAGCACCACACTAAACCTTGGATGGAGGTTATGTCATGTCCAAGTGAGAGTGCAAATAGATGAGGAGGTAAGTTTTGATGGGCATAGAATTTGTGTTTCTAGAATGACAGGCTAGATCCTTTACCAATTTGGTCTAGAGTTGGAACTTGAGTCCCTGGTAGGTCCTATAGAGAGGGCACATTGAGTAATTTAGTTGAGTAATTTAGAAGTGAGAATCTAGGAAAGAGAGACTAGAACCTACCCAGCACTACAATATAATCAAGAACTTACTTTAGATTAGTCAATGTTCTTTTGGCTAGAATCTACTCAGCACTACAATACAATCAAGAACTTACTTTAGATTAGTCAATGTTCTTTATGCACTTGAGAGAGGGTAAAGAATAGGTATGCTACTATTTGTCACTAGCCACATTAAATTATAAGCATTTCATTCCTACACTTTATCTAGGACGTAACCTGAGAAAGGTAGTTTGTTACTTCTCAAAATTCTTCAAACCAATTTCATTAATTAGGTTTATCTTTAGATCTAGGTTTGTACTTAGGATTCATTAATGGAAAAACATCATTAATCGTCATTCCAAACCTAAGACCCGACAGTAGTAAACTAGAATTAGCCTAAGGGATTCTTACCTCGCTTCTCTGTGGGATCGACACTCTGGTCTTAAAAGAAAATTCTATACTACTTGTAAAGATATGTGCACTTGTGTAGTGACCCAACCCACAACTACGTAGATATTTATGTTCCTAAATATGTCCAAAACTTGACCCAATTTATATTTAGCGGCTAGTGAGAACAAATATAATATTATAAAATTTAAATTAATAATTTTCTCACTGGGAGTACTACGCAAGTATACGTATCATTTCAAGTAATATAGAGTTTTCCTTAAAAACCCTAGTATTGATCCCATAAGGAAATTAAATGAAAGAAGTAAATTTAGGATTCTGAATTATGAAACTTCTTATTCTAAGACTGCGGAAAACATTTAAAGTAGTTTTTGCAATGAAATAAAGTTTACTAATTTCTACAAATGCAAGCTAAAAGTAAATGCAGAGTTTTTAGAAAATTCAAGGTATATATAAAGAGACTTTCTCCTTGCAAATAATTTATAATCAGTGTAGGATTTCAAATTTTTAGAGGTTTAGCTGTAGTATTATGATAAATAGGAGAACATATTCCTTACCTCTTCTGAGCATAAAGAACGATGGCTAATCTAAATTAGTGTGCCATGTATAGTAGTGCTGGGTAGGTTCTTGTCTCTCATCTTACCTCTTCTGAGCGTAAAGAACGATGGCTAATCTAAATTTAGTGTGGCATTTATAGTAGTGCTGGGTAGGTTCTTGTCTCTCACTCTTAGATTACCCACTATGCCCTTTCTATAGGACCCACCCTTAGTTCCAATCTATAGACCAAATTAATAAAAGAATCTAGCCTGTTACCCTAGAAACATCAATTCTATGTACAAATATTTGAAATAAAAGAAATTCTAATCAAATCAAAACCACATCAATTCTATGCTTATCAAATCTTATCTCTCAATCTATTTTCACTCCCCCTCGGACGACCGCCATGGCTCTTTCCAAAGTGAAATGTGACACTCACTAGTTAGAGAAATCTTAGCCCTCTCGGGTCTTTAAGTTTCTCAACAAATTTTAACAATACAAGTGGTCAATTTGTAAAGTAAATGAAGGACCAGCAACAATATCATTACAAATTTTTGAAATAAAAGAAATTCTAATCAAATCAAAACCACCACTTGATTACTTCATATTGCAAGCATAAAGAGAAAACTACCCAGAACACATGGGGATAACAAAACAAAATATATTTATAAAACTCAAATCGAAAGTACAATACTTAAAGAAAAGATATAAATACTTAACTGAAATGTTTCCCCAAGCACTCCTTTAAAGTTCCCTAACTTCTCTAACTTTAATAGACTCTTACAACACTCACAAATCTACAAAAATTACAAAGACTCACAAAACCTCACTAAGGTGACAACCCACTCTATATGGGTGCCTCATCTTCTCAAAATGACTATAGCACTCTCCCTAGACGTGTAGAATTAATCTATATATATAGAGCTTCGAAAATCACCAGGGGTTGCTTCAGATACTCTTCAAAATTTGGCTTTATTCAACGTATCTTCTAGAAACTGACTCTAGTGCCTATGCACCAACATTGTCGCGCCTAGGAGCCAGCCCTGATCTTCATCTGGTGCCTAGGTTCCAAATCGGCTGATTTTGACATTTTTTTCTTAATTGGTCCATTTTGCTCATTTTTTATGTATTTTTGCTCATTTTTTTCTCTTAAACTCTTTTTCTTGTACCTGTAACCAAAAACACATAACATACATTTTATTAAAGCATAATATCCTCAAAAATAGGTATAAAATGTGCATAAAAAATAGGTAATTTTAAAGTGGATCAATTTCCCCAAACTTAAATGTTACTTGTCCTCAAGTAACCCTTCTCTAAATAAAATAATATAATATGTGATAGTGGGTTTCCCTTAAAGATTCCAATAATTTTGTTCTAAAAATGTGATAATAAAAATTAAGCAAATTTTTACTAACTTATGTTAGAACCAAAATATAAGGATATTCAATAATCAAGTTTAGAAATTCTTATTTCTTATTCATTTCAAAATAATTGTAATTTATCATGCTCAAAAGTCTTAGAAAAATTTAAAAGAAAAGAATTATATGAGAACTCTAAAAAGAAATTCATGAAACTTTACTAGTAAATATGCTAATACTGAAATATAAGCTTATAAATGTAAATAAATCTTTTTTCTTTAAGTTGATTCAAATGAAGCCAATTTTTTATTAGACATTTACTCAAGCTTCTCCTTACTTATTTTTTCTTTTTGCTTTATATATATATATATATATATATATATACGGCGGGGTTTATTTGTGCTGTTGATATTCAACATTATAAGCATTTATTGCTCCAATCTCTCCCAACTCACCCTGAATATTAATTATGTCCATTTGTTGAATCATGAGTTGGCTCATATTGTCTTCTAAGGCGAGAAGTAGATGCCCCTGTAGCTGATGTAGAGAGTCTATCCCTTCTTCCCCCTCTAGATTCAACAAATGATTCAACTCTTTGAATCATATGCCTCCCAATAAGATTATGTGGTTGTAATCTTTCTTCATTTTTATGGAACTCTATTCCTGATTGTTCACATAAAGTGAAAATCAAAGCAGGGTATCCCAAGCCATTAGATGTAAAACTACCAGCTATACTTCGAGCAAGATGAACTATAAGTGCACCAACATCTATTGCTTTCAAGTTCTAAATGCAATAGTTCAACACCGCTCTATCTTTCATAACATTGACAAGATGATTCGTTGTCAATAATCTAGCAGAAATGAAGTGATGCAATACCTTTGACTGGTTTGTTAACATGGTAGCGAGGAAGTTAACTATCTTGTTATTATTAATCTTCCACTCTCCTCTTCCATCAATCAAAAAGGAAAGCACTTCATCTAGTGATGAATCAGTCATCATGAATGCAGTGTATTCATAGAAAAATACACTTCTCAGCTCATAAAAAGTATTGGTTCGATCAGCAGTAAATTCAACTTGTTTACCTCTAACCAGTATGTGGTCATCAGCAGTGAACTCAAGTTGGAATAAAACTCCTGAATCATAGGGATAATTGTTAATGCAGTGAAGTAGCAGAATCTTTCCCAATTTCTGGCAAGGATCAACCTTTTGATCTTGCCACCCGGGTTTGCAAATGT
>NW_018248285.1:94782-106894 GCF_001263595.1 Phalaenopsis equestris
CGTAACTCGGGGAGCCATTGGAAATTCTACGAAAATCCAAATAAATTCCAAACAAATTAATAAATCAAAAATCTAACTCCTTAAGCAAGATTATTAAAAAAAAAAAAAAAAAAAAAAAAAGTAAACTAGCTGCGGTAGAGTTGTGATTCTATACAAATATCCCAAATTTCGGATCTTCCATAATGTAGAAAAAATCTAAGGTGAAAATAAAAAGTTCTAGGTTAAAGTGAAGCTCTTACCAAGAGTAGATAAAATCTAAGATCGTTGGCCTTCAAAATCTTCTCAAATGGGCACAATGTGAAGCCCTGTTTAGAGGTAAGAGACGACCCAAACAACAAAAATGGTGTTTTACTTGGCGATTTCACTATTTTTTAGGCAATCCTGGTGTGTTCAGATCTTTGACGCATCATGCGCCAGCGCTCTGTAAGTTAGTACAGCGTGGCCGCATCATGGTCAGCGCTCTGT
Source organism: Phalaenopsis equestris (assembly GCF_001263595.1). Lineage (NCBI taxonomy): Eukaryota > Viridiplantae > Streptophyta > Magnoliopsida > Asparagales > Orchidaceae > Phalaenopsis > Phalaenopsis equestris. Next base: position 95,248 of record NW_018248285.1, read on the forward strand.
AAGTTGGCGCATCATGCGCCAGAGCTTAATACATCATGGCCAGCGCTCTGTAAGTTGGCGCATCATGCGTCAGAGCTTAAATTCACTAGATTTTGATTTCTATGGAAATATACTACATACCATCTTACATCAACCTCTAACTAACTCAAATAAATATTTCTAAGCATACAAAAACATCTTTCTAACACCAAACTTTCACAAACAACACAAAACTCACATTTTTATATAAAATCCGTAATAATACAAACTAACAGTTTTCAAGTCAAACAAACGTCAAATTCAGTATTCTATAGCAAACCAACATCCTAACACTAAAATTTAAACATCAAAATACAAAGCATAAACATAAATAGTGCAACATTAGAAAGAAAATGCAATCTAACTTAACAAACTAACATAAACAATACTAAACAAAACGTTCTGTGCATAAATTAAGTTCAAACATCTTCTTCACTCTCATCCTCCTAGATATCTCCCATCGATTAGTAGTGCACATACAAGTTATAAAAGGGTCAATATGGAAACTCTTCAGTTGAATTCCTCTCCAATCCAAGAATGTTTCTTGAACATACGTACCAAATTGTCTTCAATACAACCAGTATGTTCAAAATGTTCCTTCAGTCTCCAATCTAGACGATCCAACATTTCAGAAATATTCTCAATCACATGCATAAGATTTTGCACCTCTTTCTCCATCTTCTTGATTCTCTTCAAAAGTGCATTAGAATTATAGTAAGGTTGAATAGGTGTGAATTCTGGGATTCCTGATCCATCAGCACATTCATGTCATTTTCATCTCTCATTCCAGTACAACTGTAATAGACTTCTGGATCCATTGGCTTCCAAGGAAGAAACACTTTTTTCCCAACTTTCACATGGTACTTGCGATTGACTACACAGTAGGAAAATAGTAATTGACACAGTAGGAAAATAGTGGAATGGATGTCCAAGTCCAATTATAGATCCATTCACATTCAAACCAAAAACTGATTTTACAATTATGCTCCAATATCAATAGGTTTTCCGGTTTGAATACAATAATTTAAAATAGTGCTCTCCTTAGTTACCTTACTGATCTTCATGTTGGGCAGTCTTCATGGTGGAATAAAGAAGTGTCATGCCTTCTGATGCAATAAAGAAGTGTCATGCCTTAGAAGTACGATTTAACAATGATGACAAAAAACTTACATTACCATCATCTCTGGACTCCCAATTTGCATCTTCATCTGTAAGGTATCGGTAGAGTTCGTTCATATTGTCTCTTGTAGGGGTAAAATTTTTCATAATGGCAGATATGCACATTCTCAGTCATAAACATCTCATTTATTCTTGAAGGAGTGAACTGCATAAACCTGCCTCGAATATAGATTGTTCCTTGGTTGATCCCATGAAGCTTTGCATAAAACTCTTTCACCACAGGGATGCTACAGCTGCAGTAATGTAGCAAAGCACTTCTCAGTGCCTCTGCGCAATAATCTCTTCCACTCGAGTATTCGGTGTGTTGAATCATCGATTCACAAATCCCTTTTGTTTGATTAGCCTCTTCTTCACAAGAACTCGATCATGTAATTTCTAGAGACATTGAAACTAACTAACTTTCTCTAGTTGAAAATTCCAAATCTCGCAGTATTTTTGGAGTGGGAAGTTATAGAATTCAAAATCTAGTGGTTTCTCCCACATTTTCCCCTTTAAAATAGACTTAGGATTCGATTTTTAGGAGTTATAAGGAGGAGAAACCGCCAAAACCCACCTTTTGAAAAGTTTAAGTTATTTTCGTCGATGCAGCGCATCATGCACCGATTCCAAAAATTGCACGATTTCAATTTCGATCCAATAAATTCTAAATTTTTTCATAAAATTAGGCAAATAAAGATGTTTTTAAATATTTTTCTCAAATACACGTGCTTCATAAAGAACTAAACATAAATATACGTAAAATATTTCAAACACAAAAAACTCAAAAGCAAACTAAATAACGATTCATAGGGGTTGCCTCCCACAAAACGCTTGGTTTAATATCGTCAGCACAACATTCTCAGTCTCATTTTGGGTGACCCAATATTACAGTTTCTTTAAAAGCTGCTCTTTGACCATCAAAATATAGTTTCAATCTGTGCCCATTCACTTTAAATAGTGTTTCAGTCTTGGGGTCTTCAATATTAACTACTCTATAGAGATAGACTTTTATAACTCTGAATGACCCCTTCCACCTAGACTTAAATTTTCTAGAAAATAATTTCAATCTTGTATTGTATAATAAAACTTCCTGTCCAGGTTCAAATTCTCTTTTTATTATCTTCCGCTGATGTCATCTTTTCATCTTTTTCTTATAAATCCTTGCATTATCATAAGATTCATTTCTAATTTCCTTAAGTTCATTTAATTGTAAAAATCTTTTCTCACCAGCTTCTTTCAAATTAAAATTGAATTCTTTTATAGCCCAATAAGCTTTATACTCCAATTTAATTGGTAAGTGACAAGTCTTCCCAAAAATTAATCTATATGGGGACATTCTTATAGGTGTCTTATAAGCAGTCATGTATGCCCATAATGTCCTATCTAACCTAATAGACAAATCCATTTTATTAGGATTAACACTCTTTTCCAAAATTCTCTTAATTTCACGGTTATATATTTTTGCTAAACCACTAGTCTGGGGATGATAAACAGTTGCAATTTTATGCATTATATTATATTTTTCCACCAATCTTGCAACTATTGCATTCCTAAAATGAGATCCTCCATCGATAATGATTACTCTTGGCATTCCATATCTTGTAAAAACATTTTTAATTAAAAATTTTGAAACCCTCCGAGCATCACATCTAGGTAAAGTGATTGCTTCAATCCATTTTGAAACATAATCCACTGCAATCAATATATATATATTTCCAAATGAAGGTATAAATGGTCCATAAAATCTAATCTCCATGCATCAAAAATTTCAATTTCGAAATTAAAATTTAGAGGCATTTCATTTCTTTTTAAAATTATACCTACTCTCTAACACTTATCACATGTTTTGATATATATATTAACATCACTAAATAGAGTAGGCCAACAAAATCTAGATTGCAAAATTTTATGAATAGTTCTATCATTTCCAAAATGACCTCCAAATTTAGAATCATGATATTTCTGAATAATTTCATGAATTTCTTTTTAAGGGACACATCGTATCATTACTAAATTGTTATATTGCTTGTACAAATAAGGATCATCGAAAAAATAATATTTTGTATCATGAATGAATTTTTTTTCCTGTTATTTTGTCAGTCCATATGGTAAAATACCACTAACAATATAATTTACAATTTCATCATACCAAGGTATTTCCCATCCTTTTATAGCATAAAGTTGTTCATCAGGAAAAGTTTCATTAATTTATTTTTTCCAAATCAAGTATTTCTTCATGTTCTAGCCTAGATAGATGATCAAAAATTTGATTATTAGCCCCTTTTCTATCAACTATTAGAAAATCAAACTCTTGCATCAGAAGTACCCATCTATTAATCTTGGGTTAGCATTTTTCTTTTGCATCAAATATTTAATAGTCGAATGGTCAGTATGCACAAAACATTTAGCTCCAATCAGATATGATCTAAACTTATCAAAAGCATACACAATGGCTAATAATTCTCTTTTAGTGATGTTGTAATTAATTTGAGCATCATTAAGAGTCTTACTAGCATAGTATATGACTTTAAAAATCTTATCATATTTTTGTCTTAAAACAAATCCAATAGCATAATCACTTGCATCACACATTAATTCAAATAATTTCTCCCAATCATGTGAAATAATTATAGGTGCAGTGATCAATTTTTTCTTTAAAGATTCAAAGGCTTTAAGGAAATCTTGATTAAAGTCAAATTTTTTATCTTTTTTCAGAAGTTGGCATAAGGGTTTAGTAATTTTTTAAAAGTTTTTAATATATCTCCTGTAAAATCCAGCATGTCCTAAAAAGCTCCTAACTCCTTTTACGTATGTGGAGGTAGGTTTGATATAACCTGTATTTTTGCAGGATCTACTTACATGCCATTTTCTGAAATTTTATGTCCAAGCACAATTCCTCTTGCAACCATGAATTGACATTTTTCCCAGTTCAATATGAGATTAGTCTTTCCATAACATTCCAGAACTTTCTATAAATGATTTAAATATATTTTGAATGAAGTTTCAAATACAGAAAATTCATCCATAAAGACTTCAATCCCTTGTTTAATCAAATCACTGAAAATTGACATTATACATCTTTGAAATATTGCACGTGCATTACATAATCCAAAGGGCATTCACCGAAAAGCAAATGTCCATAAGGACTAGTAAATGTTATTTTCTCTTGATCCTTTGGAGCAATATGTATTTGATGATAACTGGTATATCCATCTAGAAAACAAAAAATATTTGTGCCCAGCCAGCCTATCCAACATCTGGTCAAAGCAAAGTAAAGGAAAATGATCCTTCCTGGTGGCTGAATTTAATTTTCTATAATTTATGCAGATTCTCCAACCAGTGACTTGTCTTATTGATATTAATTCATTATGCTTATTTGTCACTACACTCACACCTCCTTTCTTTGAAACACAGTGAATTGGACTTACACAAGCACTATCCAAAATAGGATATATTATTCCAGCATCTAACCATTTTAAAATTTCTTTCTTCACAACTTTTTTCATCATAGGATTCAATCTCCTTTGAGGATCAGCACTTGGTTAATTTTTATCTTCTAATGAAATTCTATGCATACAAATTGAAGGAGTGATTCCTTTTATATCAGCTAATGTCCATCCAAAGGCTTTCTTATATCTTTTCTATATCCTTTTAAAGTTTCAAACAACTATTTTTCTTGTGTATCAGTTAATTCTTAGGATACTATAACAACTAATGTAGATAAATCTCCTAAGAATGCATACTTCAAATGCGTAGGAAGTGTTTTCAGTTCTACTTCAGGAGATTTCTCAATAAATAAAATCAAATTCTTGTTACTTTATGTAGGATCTAACAAAAAATTTTAAAAATTTGAAATTCTCCTGAACACAATCAAAATCCTATTTACTCAGTTCCATAGATTCATCTTGAATTTTATCCTCGTCTTGATATTCCATATATTCCTTTTCAAATTCTCTTTCAAAAGTTTTCTTAAAATATTCATGGCTTAAATATTCGTTAATATTCATTAATAAGCATTCAATCTCTTGCTCTTTTGCAGGGTATCTCATTAATTTTACAATATTAAATGTAACATCTTGATCACTAACTCTCATAATTAGTTCTCCTTTCTACACATCTATCAAAGCTCTTCCAGTGGCTATGAATGGTCTTCCTAAAATGATAGGAATGTCTTTATCTTCCTTTATATCTAATACAATAAAGTCCATAGGAAAGATAAATTTATCAACCTTTACTAAAATATCTTCTATAACTCCTTTAGGATAGGTAATCAATAGGTAATTTTAGAATAGGTAATCGAACGATCAACTAACTGAAGAGTTACAGTAGGAGGTGAAATATTTTCTAAGCCCAAACTTCTGAAAATTGATAACAACATAAGATTAATATTGGCTCTTAAATCACACAAAGCTTTTCCATAAAATCGTTCGCCAATAGAATAAGGAATTGTAAAACTTCCAGGATCTTTAAGTTTTTCAGAAATCTTTTTATGAATTATAGTGCTACACTCTTCACTGAGTGCAACAGTCTCATTATCTACATACTTCCTTTTCTTATTAAGTATATCCTTCTTGAACTGCACTTAGCTTGGCATTTGTTCCAAAGCTTCAACAAATGGAATTTTTATCGTTAATTTCCTCAAAATTTCCAAAAATTTAAAAAATTGGTTGTCTCTATTTTTCTGTTTCTATCTTTGAGGAAATGGAGATGGTGGTCTTTCTACAGAGATTTTCATTAGTTTAATAGGACGTTCTCCCTCAAACTGAAATCTTCACTAGATTTTCCATTTTCCACCTCATCTTTTTCAATTTCAACTTCTTGTTGAACTTTGTTTTCTAATTCTTTTCCACTTCTTAGTTAAATAGCTTTAATTTGCTCTTTGTTCCGATCTTTAGAATTTACTTCAACATTATTGGGCAATGTTCCTTGAGGTTTATTATTCAGTGCCCAATTAATTTTATATGTTTCTGATTGCAGCTTCTTGACTTTGTAATTGACTGCCCATTTGCAATATCAATTCTTCCATTTATATCTTTTTCTCCTTGCTTTGTAAATTATTAAATCCTTGGGGTAATAAGGTTTATAAGCTTGATTCCCTTGATTGTTAGAGTTTCCCAATGGTTCGCAGTGTTGTTTCCCCATTGTGGATTTCCGGCATTAGAATTATTGTTACCCCAACTAAAGTTTGGAGTTCTCCCTCAAACTGAAATCTTCACTAGATTTTCCATTTTCCACCTCATCTTTTTCAATTTCAACTTCTTGTTGAACTCTGTTTTCTAATTCTTTTCCACTTCTTAGTTAAATAGCTTTAATTTGCTCTTTGTTCCGATCTTTAGGATTTACGTTTATTATTAAGTGCGATAGCAATACATCCCAATTGATTTTTCATGTTTCTAATTGCAGCTCCTTGAATTTACAACTGACTTCCCATTTGCAATGTCAATTCTTCCATTGATAAATTTTTCTCCTAACTTAAAACCTTGGGGTAATAAGGTTTATAAGCTTGATTCCCTTGATTGTTAGAGTTTCCCAATGGTTCGCAGTGTTGTTTCCCCATTGTGGATTTCCAGCATTAGAATTATTGTTACCCCAACTAAAGTTTGGATGATTCTTCCAACCAGGATTATAATAATTGGCACAAGGATTATTAGAACGATTGTTTATTGCATTTAAAGTCTCATAAGAAGATTGAGATTCTATCATTTGTCCCAATGAGTTTTCCTCAAGCACAGGTGATATCTGAGAATAATTCATTCCATATTAATCTATCTTTATCTATATAGTAGATATTTGGGCAGCTAACATAGACATTACATCATAATCATGAATACTAGCTACTCTTTTTGGATTTACCATTTCAGAGGAACATTAAAAAATGTTAATAGCCATCTCTTATTTAATGAATATGCTTCATTGAATGGTTTTGACATTAATGATCTACCAAAAACAGCATCAATTATCGATCTAAGAGATCTAAACAACCAATTATAAAAAGTTTGAATTATTAACCAATCTGGCAATGTATGGTGTGGACACTTTCTAAAGAGATATTTAAGGCTTTCTGAGGCTTCATACATTGATTGCCCTTCAAACTGACAAAAATATGTGATATCATTTCTAAGTTTAACAATTTTTTAGGGTGGGAAATATTTTGATAAAATTTTTTGTGACAAATCTCCTCATGTTCCGATAGATTTAATTGCTAATGGGTTTAACCACATCTTAGCTTTATCCTTTAATGAAAAAGGAAAAAGTCTAAGTCTGACAGCATCATTTGACACTCCATCATATTTAAATGTAGCACACGATTCTAGAAAACTAGTACGATGTAAATTAGGATCTTCAGTTGGTGTTCCTCCAAACTGATTGTTTTGTACCATTTGGATAATGACAGGTTTAAGCTCAAATGAATTAGCAGCTACAGTAGAGTTCAATATGCTAAAATGAATTTCATATGCTGTAGGATTAACATAATCTTAAAGGTCTCTGAGGATATTCTTTTTCATTTCCAATATTACTCAAATTGCAATCCCTTAAAGGGCTCAAATTGCATTACTCCATTATTACTCAAGTATACATATCACTTAAAGGGCTCTAATGGAGTAATAGATATCACTTAAATTTTTTTTTCAAAATTGCATTACTCCATCTATTACTCCATTATTAATAAGTAATTCACTCAAGTATACATATCACTTAAAGGGCTCTAATGGAGTAATAGATATCAATCCCACAAGGAAGTGATCCCAGAGGGAAGTTGGAAAAACCTATAAGTAAATTTTGAAAATTATTTTATAAGTTAAAAATTGAAAAATAAAAGTAAAGTGTGAAGTTTGAATATTAACTACTAAGGTGATTGCTATATAAAATGCAGTTGAAAGATAGAGTTAATTATCTAAAAACTAAACTTTCAAAAGTAAAATTATGAAAACTAAACAAAGTTTTTTGTTGATGGAAGATTCAAATTTAAGAAAACATCCTTCCCCTTTACAATGAGTATATGGATTATGAAGAAATTAAAATCATTTTGAAAAAAATATAAGAACTTTTTTTGTGTCAAATAGGAGCAATCTTATTCTTTACCCTCTTCCAAGTGCTATAAAGAACATTAACTAATCCAGAGTTTGGTTCATAATTCCATGATTAGGCTGGGAGGAAACCGGCTGCCACTCCACAGCTCCCATTACTCCCTCCCCTAGGGCTAACAATCTCGCATTAGTTTTCATTCAACTAGACCAAATTGGAGATTTTAATCTATCACCTTAAAATCTCTAATTCTGCATCCAAAAAAGTATATTTTCCTATTTATTTGCACTCAATTCCATGGATGACATACTCTCCCATGAAATCAAATGTAATTCTCCCCCTGTTGTAGAAATTATAGCTCTTTTCAGAACATATGTTTCTCGACATGTTTTATCATTTCAATTGGCCAGATCAAAAAGTAAATGAAGATCGGAATTCAAATCATCACAAATTATTGACATTTAAAATCATAGAAAACAAAATCAATTCTTCACAAAACCATATCTCAAAGTAGGGAGAATGATAGGGAAGACTACTCATATGTCATGAGAAGGATACGACAAAACATGGATTTCATATATAAAAATAAGTTTATAAAATAAAAGAAATAAAAGTCACAACTTATCACAACTTATCTCACTCACAATCCTTCCCAAGCAAATCCCTAGAAGTTCTCTCCAAGCCTTTCTCTCTTTACAAGCACACTCAATTCTCTCTTACAAGTGTAATGAAGAAGGAATCTCTCACCTTCCCTCTCCTTTTACAACCCTAGAAGAAAATATCCTCTTCTTCTCATTGCCTTTCATGCAACCCCCACTTTCTTATCCTTTTAGTCCCCCATTTAACTCCTTGAAGTCTTCTTCTTTTATTTTGGGCTGCCTCTTTTCAAAAGGAATTCAAAATTCCCTCTAAAAGTGAACTCTTTTGAATTCAGAAGATGTGTCATTTGATCCAAGAGACATATCCCTTCATAGAAGAACCTTTCAAAGTGTCTAGATGCATTAAATTATTCTAAGTGATGTTGAGAATAAGTGTCCCTTTGAAAATTCTCGCAAAATTCATCTCAAACCGCCCTAACCCGCAAAAAGTCGTCTCTGGCGCATCATGTGCCAACTCTCTGTCAAATGGCGCATCATGCGCCAAAATTCCAAAATTCACTGTTTTGGCTCCAAATTTCATCTTTTTTGTCATTTTTGCTTCAAATACCTAAAAATGATATACCTGCAACAAAAAAATACCCTTCTTTAAAGTGCAATATCACTAAAAATACTTTAAAGTGCAATATCAGATTCATAGTGTTATTACCAGTTTTGTCGTCGCTACTACTACAGTTCACATCCTTGATCTTTTCATTATGCTAGCAGGCTGGAGTAAGATTTGATAGTTGGGAGGAGATATTGTAGCCACTCAAGCCTATTACTAGTGTGAATGTGATGTCTTATTCACATCATTCAATTTTTGGCTGGAGAGGTGGATTTTCGAGTAGTTCAGCTGCTTCGACATTTCAAGCGTCCACTTCACGTGCTTCTACATCACAGAGTTGGACCTCTGGACCTGATTCTCAGTCACAAGTACTGCAGAGGATTTTGGACAACGTTAACTATGTTGCTGATAAGGCATTAAATTTTGAAAATTTTGCAGATCATATAAACATGTAGATGCACATATGAGGAGACGTAGTGATTATGAAGAAGAACGCAACTCATTTACGGAAAGCCTCATGAGAGGTAACCAGGGTGTAGTTTTCTCTCAATATCCAAGATATCCATCATGTGAGCTGAGCATCCATCATGTGAGCCTGCAACTACTTGGCATAGTGATGAGAGTGATGCTGAGGAAGATGATGATTAAACTATTTCTTTAGTTTAATTAATTTTTTATTTATTATTGTGAACTATTTGTGGTGCAGTTATACTGCATTTTTGTTGTGTTTTGAGTTGTATTTGTTAAGACTGATAGTTCTGTTTGTGTTTTATTTTGTTATATACTATTGTGATGTATTTTTATTTTTGTGGTAGTAATTGTATTAATTGTGTTGTTTAGTGTATTTAGTTAGTTTGTATTGAACTTAATTCTGATCTTAAGAAGATTTAGAATATTCTTAATTGTCACTTAAAAACTTCATGCTTTAAATTTTCAATTTGCTACCAGATTTTTTCTTTATGTTGCAATTGTGAATATTTGTTAGTGTGTTTATTTGCTTTTATGATATCTTTCACTCCATAGAAGTCTAATGAATCTCTATATGTTAAGTAAATTAAATATTGATTAATTTAATTTTTACTTCTGTTTTTAATTTTTGTACTTGAATACTTAGGAAGTAAAAATTCATGTTAGCATGTTATTTTTAGTTTTCATTCCTACCTATTTATATATGACACTAAAATTTTTTATTTTATTAAAAATTTAAGTTTTGTAAAAAACTTGAAATTTATTTGTTCTCAAACATATTTCAAATAAATTTGATTTTGATTTGAAGAAAAATGATCATGTATATGAAGTTATGTAAGGGAAGTAAAATTTTGAGTATAGAAATGAGTAAGAGAATTTAGTTAAAATTTATAGTAATGAAGAAAAAATTAAAGTTAAAAATTTTTAGTGTGGAAATGATAAATATTGTGTAACTATCTTTAGTAGTAGAAATTATTTTTTTGAAAATTGTAGAAGAATTAGACTTTTATTTTCGAAAATTAAATCTCTTTTATTGAAAGTAATTTTCAAAAACTATTATTAGGTTATTAAGTAAAAGAAATATATCAACTCTTTGCTTTAGGAAAGGAAAAGTGCAAATCAAAATCATTAAAGACATATCCAGATATAATAATCATTGCCTGAAAAAGAAAAAAAAGATGAAAAAAAAGAAGAAAAAGGAAAAAGAAAAAGAGAAAAGAAAAAAAAGAGTTGAAAAAGGGAGGAGAAGCTTGAGGATTAGTGTTTAATTAAAAATTGGTTCCACAACTGATCTTTTTAAAGTATAAGACTTAAGAAACTCTCGTTTACTAATACTTTTTTTTTCTAAATTGGACTACTATATTTCTACATCAACATTTTAGAAACTCCTAAAGAAACTCATATACATAATCTACTTATTTATTTTTTAAAAGATTGGAGTGTCACTTGAGGACAAGTAACATTTTAAGTATGAAGGATTTTGATACACCTAAAATATATAGTCTTTCAGTACACATTTTTATACCTATTTTTGAGATATTATGCTTTAATAAAATGTATTTGTGTACTTTTTCTTTTAGATATAATAAAATGGATTAAAAATAATAAACAAAGTGAAAAAGGATAAAATTTGAAGCAAAAATGAAGAAGGTGTAAAAAATTAACTGAGGTGGCTAAGTGCCCAGGACTGGCGCTTACGCGCTAATTATATAGAGAGAGCGCACCTAAGCGCCAGGTAGCCCGTGCTTAAGCACCAGAAGTAGTTATTTGATGA
>NW_018248286.1:0-438 GCF_001263595.1 Phalaenopsis equestris
CAACTTTCTTCTTTTATAATTTTCCAAGAGGAGCCCTGATACTTCAAAATGTGTCATGATTCAAATTATTTACCAAGGGATGCCCCTTTTTACAAGTTCTTCAATTATAGAAAAAAATTTGTTCAAGAAATATAATAGTCTATTTTAGAAAAGATTTTAGTGAATGAGACCAACTTAAAGTTTAAAAATTCTTAAACTGACGAAGCATGAAAAATATGAGTTCCTATCTAATTCAGAGATACTTGTAGATTTTTCAAATATAGAACTTAGACATTTTAATTCCTTCACTTAAAAATTTTTATTAAGTATAATTTTACTTACTATATTATATCCTTAAGCTTAAGAGTTTCTCAAGTCTTATACTTTAAAAAGATCATATGTGGAACCAATTTTTTATTACTCTCTAATCCTCGAGCTTCTCCTCCCTTTTTCAACTTT
>NW_018248287.1:0-312 GCF_001263595.1 Phalaenopsis equestris
TTTCATGCCTCTATTAAACATAGACATAGTTTGAATACTACCCTCAAGATTAAATCGTCTGATGGTGATATCCTTACTGATGTATTGGTAGCAAAGCGGTCCAACTTTCCACAAAATTATTCCAGCTTTAGGCTTTGATTTTGCCTATTGATGGGGATGTCTTCAATGAGGAAAGAGATTATGTCTCTTCTCTCTCTCTGTTTGATGTTCCTCCTAAAGATGAAGTCCTTGTTGCGCTTAAGATTATTAATCCTAATAAGGCTCCTGGGCTTGATGCTTTCACATCCACCTTTTATATTAAATGTTGGGATA
>NW_018248288.1:0-837 GCF_001263595.1 Phalaenopsis equestris
TTCCTCTGACCATAACTCATTCTTCTTCTGCCTCTAGGAGATTAGCTTAAAACTCTCAAACTATAGAAATCACCTTTACAATAGAAAAGCATTAGAACCGTTCCCACTGTCGACGAACAACTAAATCCTCAACAGGTCTTCCGAAATTTTAAAACATCGCTCATGTATAAGTTTTCGTGATTGGAGAGCATCACTATACTGATCTTGAGCTTTTGAAATAACAAAATTACTGGAATTGAAATGGGACTTCCCCTTGCTCCTCTTTATTCTTGGTGCAATTTCTAAAATTTTCAAGAAGTCCAAAATAAATCCATGAATCAAGTTTAAACTACTAAACTCAACTCCTATAAGCTTAAACTAAAATTTCTATGTAATTTTCATAGATTTTTCTCCAATTTTCACCATGAATAATGATTTTTGGATATCTCCAAATGTACTCAAAATACATGGTTAAAATCCAAAATTTCTACATAGAAGTGAAGCTCTTACCTTAAGAAATCCAAATCTAGTGAATTTGGCTGAATCAACCAAGAAATGAAAAAAATAAGGTTTGCCCTAAACTCAAAATCGTGAACGTCGGAGGAAGAAGACGATGACAGGAGCAAAAATGAAAATTTTTAGGGTTATTTTTCACTTTTAACCATTTGCGAACCGATTTTGGTGAACCGACGCTTAAGAGAGGATATTTGGCGCTTAGGTGCCTGCCTCTCGGGTTGCCTCGCGCTTAAGCACAGGGTTGTGGCGCTTAGGCGCCAGTGCACGATTTTTGATATTTTTGATCGTAAGTAAAATGCACTATTAACCTAATTAAACCACTCCTAAATGATCTTATAACAC
>NW_018248289.1:0-742 GCF_001263595.1 Phalaenopsis equestris
AGGGTCCGTTTGGGGCCGCTTTTTTCGAGCGGCGCAGCCCTAGATGGCGATGCTCTTTCTTTTTTTTCCAAATTTTGCGCAACTTTGTATCCTGTCGCCGCTAAAGTATGCAAAAAGCGGGCTGCAAGAGTGACCTCGCGGCTCCGCGTTCGCGATTAACATTTCCCCCACTGCCCCGCTCGAAGTCGCAGCACCCTTTCATTCCCGAAACCCACTCCGCAATTTTTTATGCCCTAGCATGCCTCTTTTTCCTCCCCCTGGTCCTATCGTGAAGCCTCCCGATGCTCCTCACGCCCCTCCTATTGTGAAGCCTCCCACCACTCCTCCCTACGCTCCTCCTCCTGCTACGCCTCTGCTCCTCTTCAACTGTCGTGTGGACTCCTGATCGGTATTCGCCCCCTAATTTTTTTTGCATAATTTCCTGTTGTACTTCTTCATTTCCCAGACACTCCTTATTTTTGGAGTTCTTTGTGCATTATCATTTTCTTGTTTAACTAATGGTTCGTGTGATAAGGTCTCTTTGGGAGCTGAGAAGGGCTGGTGAGTGCTCTTGGTTCTTGACACCATAAAAAGCGAATTGCTGATAAAAATAAGCTTTCTCAACAAAAAAAAATGAAGAAAGAAGAATAAATAAAAGAGCTACCTGATAAAAAAAACAATCGATACAATAAATGAACAAATTGATTAACTGAGAAAAAGTTATTGTATAATGGGATTTAGGTAAAAAATTAAAGTTTATTAC
>NW_018248289.1:1079-1511 GCF_001263595.1 Phalaenopsis equestris
ATAATCCTTATGCCAATTATTATAATCCTGGTTGGAAGAATCATCCAAATTTTAGTTAAAGTAACAATAATTCTAATGCTGTAAATTCGTAATGGGGAAACAACACTGCGAACCCATTGGGAAACTCCAACAATTAAGGAAATCCAACTTATATCCTTATTACCCTCGAGGTTTTAATAATTTGCAGAGTAAGAAGAAAAAGTTGTCAATGGAAGAATTGATATTGCAAATGGGAAGCCAATTACAAAGTCAATGACAATTAGAAACATAGAAAATCAATTGGGATGTATTTCTACTGCACTTAACAATGGACCTCCAGGAACGTTGCCTAGTAATGTTGAAGTAAATCCTAAAGATCAGAATAAAGATAAATTTAAGACTATTCAACTAAGAAGTCAAAAAGGATTAGAAAATAGAGTCCAAAAAGAAGTG
>NW_018248290.1:0-333 GCF_001263595.1 Phalaenopsis equestris
GGTATGCATGTAAATTTCCCTTGTTTTTTATGTCCGTAATATGAAATTCTGCAAGTAATTTGCCAGTTTGTCTTATATAGTGTAACATAATTATCAATGTTTGATTTTTCTCTGTACCTTTGGTTCCATCGAAATTAATTTTTGGAATGTCGTAGCAACCGGAGTTTTTTCTCTCATTTTGAGATATACAGATGCTGTCAACTGCTACTTACACAACATTTTTCATAATTGGCTCTTTTTTTCCTTTTTTTTTTTTTTTCTTTCTTTAATCAGTTGTCATCTATGCTATCGGTGTTTCTGTAATAATTAAATTGTTCATTTTGCAGTTACTTC
>NW_018248291.1:0-272 GCF_001263595.1 Phalaenopsis equestris
TTTGTGTAGGTTGAATAGGGTTTGAGGGCAGGGGCATAAATGCTCCGCGTCTAATAGAAATAGCAGAGCGCTATAAATCGGTGTTTGGGCAAACACAAGTAAAACATGCTAATCAAACATAAAGACGACTTTTTAAAAAACGTCGCCGCAGTTTTAAGGTGACTCAAACAGGCCTTAAACACACACGAGAGAGGAGCTTTCAAAGAAACTAGCGTTCCAGTCCACGAAAACATAACGGTGAAGAACGGGCCAATGAATTTCTTTGTTTAAAC
>NW_018248292.1:0-370 GCF_001263595.1 Phalaenopsis equestris
AAATATATATATATATATATGTATATATATTTGCGAATGGTAAGATGGGAAGTTTACTGGTGTATATATGAGCATAGTGTTATTATGATTAATTAGTCGAGGAATGACTGATTTATTAACATTGAGATACTCTCTGAAGAATAAAATCATTAATATAGTTTGAATAATGCTTTCCACAAAATATGAAGTCATAAAAAAGAGATAGCAGAGTTCCAAAGAAGAAACTATAATATGTTCAAAAAGTTACAAAATAGAGTACTTTAAAATAATTTTATGTTGCCTCGCCCATTAAACAAAGTTTTTTCTTTTTTTAATACGATGATGACTAAATAGTTCATTTTAACAAGCAAAAACCTCATTTTTTTTATTT
>NW_018248293.1:0-4263 GCF_001263595.1 Phalaenopsis equestris
GTAAAAAGAATAATCTTAGAAATCCTGATATTAGACAGTATTCTATGAGAAAAAAATAGAAGAATTCTACGAACAATTTGCTTATGAAAAATCAAACAATAAAAAATTATCCTTTAAAAAGAAGAATAAATATAACAAAGAATTTAAGGAAAAAAATATTCTATGAAACATCTAAACGACAAATTTCATCCTTTAAACTATCATAAAAATAACAAAAGAAAGTCAATGAAATAAAATGATATTGTTATGATAAAATATGATATTATGCCAATAAGTACATTTTTCAGAAAAAAACTAATGATCTAAATATCGATAAAATTATTAGGATTTAGGAAAACCTTAAAGAAAGCATTATTAATATATACTGACAAATTAGAAGATATGGATTTACAAGATTACTCATTTGATAATAAATCTTCTAATATTGATTCTTGTTATGATAACTGTGATTAGAGTAGTAACTATAAAAATATCATTGAAATGTTTGGAGCATTTACTTTAACCGATGAACAAGAAGGCCAAAACAACTTCTATAATCAAAGGCTTAAATCGAAGACAAAACTCTTGATTTATTAGAAGATAAAATAAAGAACAAAACTATAACTGATACTTCTATATATACTATAAAAGAAGTTTAGCAAAAAGCCGTTAATCAAAAAACTTCGTCTAATACTTTTGTAATTGACCTAAAAACTAAATCTAATAATTTAAATTAAGAAATCAAGAAAATAAAAGAAACTCAACAAGATGATTATTAGATATAAAATTAAAAACAATAGAAGAAAATCCTGAAGAACTGGAATCCAATGAATAAAAAAAAAACCTTGATAAATGACATGTTATTTATATAATTAATTATTAACAAAAATATATTAAACTCAATTTTAGTCTTCTTGTTGATAGTGGTGTTAACATAAATTATATACAAGAAAGAATTATACCCTCAAAATATTTTAAGAAAAAGTTCATAAATTAACTTCTATCAATGAATATCATAAAAAAATTAATTATAAATTAACTTATGTCTCTATTTAAAAAGAAAATGTTTACATATCCACCCTATTTTTAAGGTAAGAAAATCTCTAATATACCCTCAAAATATTTTAAGAAAAAGCTCATAAATTAAATTCTATCAATGAAGATCATAAAAAAAATTAATTACAAATTAGCTTATGTCGCTATTTAAAAAGAAAATGTTTGCATATCCACCCTATTTTTAAGGTAAGAAAATCTCTATTAATATGTTATCCTTAAAACTTTTTTTCTTATTCAAATTATCCCCTTACAAAATTTGATAATCAAGAATCTATTAAAAAAATAATTTTGCAAACCTAGTAAATTTAAAATTATTTAATGACATTAATAATATAAAAAAAATGTACATATTAACTATTTTAAAAAGGGAATCACTATCAAAACTATCAAAGTAAACATTAAATCACCTAAATTACAAGAAAAAAAATCAAACCTATTAAATAACTTCAAAAAAATATTCACATACTGTAATAAATAAAAACCATCGTATTTTATTCTCTTATGAAAAGGATTGAATAAGAGAAATATACCCACTAAAATTAGGCCCTGCCAAATGAATGGACACAATTTAATACTATATAAAAAAGAAATAGTATAAGTTTAATAAAAAGAATCATTAGAGAATCTTATTCTCACTGGAATTGTATGAAAATTTTATGCCATGAATGCTATCAAAAAAGAATGTGATCAATCTCGATTGCTGACAAATTATAAACCTTTAAATAAAGTAAAAAAATGAAGCAGATATCATAATCCTAATAAACATGATCTTCAAAATTTCATGCATAATATTATAATATTTTTTATTTTTATTTAAAATCTAGCTATTGGTAGATTCAAAAAAAAAAAAAAAACAAAATCATTATAAAATATCTGTTATTGTTCTATTTGGTCCATTATGAGTGGAATGTTACTCCATTCGGATTAAAAGAAATGCTCCTTTAGAATTTTAAAATATTAATGCTATTTTTCCTTTATCATGATTAAATAATTGTTTATATAGATAATTTCTTTATTTTGTCTGAATTGATATAAGAATATTTTAAACAATTTAATATGCATTATTTTAAAAAATAGATTAGTAATATATAAAAAATAAATTATTTCAAACTAAAAGTTAGATTTAAAGGACATTTTATCTCAAAGAATTACATTAGCCTCATAAATACATTAATAAAAAGATCAAATTTGTTGATAATTATTTTTATACCTTTTCAGATAAAAATTAATTACAAAATTTTTGGGTATATAAAATTTTGTTGTACATTTTTATAAAAAATTTACCCCACTTATGATGAACAAGTTTTCGATAGTTTAAAACAAAAGGCTCCGCAATGATCCCTCATTAATACAAAATAATAAGATAAAACAAAAAGCTTGCAATTTATCTTGCTTAAATATAGCTCATCCTAGTTATTTTAGAATTGTACAATTAGAAACCTCTCATTTCAATTATGATGAAATTCTCAAATAATAAACACTAAAAAGTAATGAACAATTAGTAAGATTTACCTCGATAAATGAAGACAACATAAAAAAAAAATAGTCTATATATGTATATAAAAATAAATATTATATATAATTAAATGTATTTTAAAATTTCAAGATGATCTACTTAAGAAAAATTTTTTACTGCGATAAATTATGGAAGAGCTCAGACAAGATGATACAAATGGTTCAAATTGGAGAATCTAATGTGAAAAAAGAAAAAATCATATCATGTCGTCAATAGCACTATAAAGCCTAAGTGTGAAAAATCACACCAAAATGAACACTTGGCTTCATAGTGTTATTTATGTCGACGGTTTAACATCAAATGAGAAATTATTCTAGTTTAGCATAAATTCTAAACCAAAAAGTTAATCACGAAAGAATTTAAGTATGAGGAGTGTTCATGAGGATCTATAATCATAAGTTGTCAGTAGAAGATGATAGAGGCTAGTGTAGTGACTTCTAAACATCAACAAAGAATTTATGCCTTAACTCGTCAGGAATCATAACAACATATTGTTTTTTATGTTGATACTTTATGTTGATACTGATAAAAACGGATTAGATGTTATTTTACATCATATGGGTGTTATTCTAGCTATTGAATACGGAGTGTTATTTTAGTTATGTTACCTTATTTCAAATGTTGAAAATTGTTCTAAATACCTTGTTCTATCTTAGATGTTGGGTGTTCTTTTTAGTTATGATGTTTTATAAGAGATGAATGTTTTTCTAATCATGCTCTTTTATAATAGATGTTTTATTTGTCTTATTAGATTTATAACTCCTTGATGTGTGCTAAAAAGTTTGCGGCGTTAAAAGTGATGGATTATCTCCTTAGTGTTGTACGATAATTCAACACACACTCACGTAAAAGAAAATAACCAATAGTAACACCAAAAGTTTTTTTTTTGTGGAAAATTCGTAAAGAGAAAAAACCATGGGGTCTGACCAGTTCTAAAAATTCACTATAGGTTAATGATTCCAGAGACCCCATATCCCACAGACGGGAATGAGTTACTAGGCTTTTTATGTTATAACGTCGATTGACGGCATCCAGTCATTGATGGTTGATGGTGATTGACGGTGGTCAGTGGTGGTTGACGATGTCAGTGGTTGTTGACAGCGATAGTAGTGATCGACGACAGTTGGTAGTTGTCGACGACAGTCAGTAGTGATTGACGGCGATCAACAACAGTTGACAGTGGCCTGTGGTCGGCAGGTGTTGGCGGCGGTCGGCCGCGGTCTGCGGCGGTCTGCGGCGGTCGACGGTGGCAGCGGTGGCAGGGGTGGTGTTGGACATCAACTCTTTCTCAAACCTTCAAGTTCTTTCTCAAGATTCAAGCTCCCACCTCATGAGAAGGGTAGAGTTCTATTTATAGTGCTTCAGGTGTAATTAATGCAGGAATACAAACCAATTTGAACGGAAGGTCCGGTGAGCTTCCTTCAATCAGATGACATTTGATGGACATTTGAGTGTCTTAAAGATGTCGTAACTGAGCAATCTTGGGCATCTTGGATTCGTCTTGTCTAGACGCTCGATTTGACTATAGGTTTGCTAAATTCGACATCCGTTTAACATTCTAAATATGTCCAGAAAACTTCCAGGAGTGGTTTAATGACATGATCTGAGCTTGATTTAATTTGGATTGGACTTGTTTTGGTAACATATGATTCTTGTCGAGCCGATCAGTCTGATTGCAAGTTTACTGAAATCGAAGTTCTGGATGAGTTTTT
>NW_018248294.1:0-2450 GCF_001263595.1 Phalaenopsis equestris
GTTTAGGTATTACATATGAAAATACATAAGCATTGCATGGCATTTATGTAATATATTTAAAATTTTAGGTTATTTGATATTTCTAAGAAATTATTGTTAAATATATATCTTTCAACAGAAATTTTGAGAAACAAACTAAATTGCTCAATTGAACATAAATGATATTTTGATTTCTCGAGTCAAGTTCATATTGCTAGCCAGTGAATACAATACTTTAGTTCGAATAATAAATTTTATGTGTTCAATCAATCCAAAGTTGATTCAAAGACAAATTTGATTTCTAATTCATTTGCATTTCAAAATTATTCCAAGTTAATTTGACTAATGATGATCAGGTTATAAAATTCAGATTTTCAAAATTTATTTTGAATTATACCTAAAATTTTATCTATTTATCCCAAGCACTGATAAACTAGGCTTTCATCTTAGCTTTATTTTGATGGCTTTCATTCATTTCAATTTAACTTTATTAGTAGATGTGTAAGGTTTATCTTATTGTTCAAATATTTATGGATTATTTAATTTTGGATCATAATTAATTCTTAATATTGTTTCAAGTTAAGCATTTATCTTCAAGAGGTTATCAACTCTTTGGCATAATAATTTATTTCCAATTTGTTAATTAATTCGTGCAATACATGAGTTGCTATTAAAAGTTGATATCAAGTTCTTGATGTTCAAAATTACTTATCTTAAATTGAGGTAAAGTATTTTTTTTTTATTTTGTACATTTGTTGTGTATATAATTAACAAATTTAAGTATCTTATACGTCTGGTGAGTACAAAGTTGAACATAGTGTTGAAAAGTTGTTTTATTATATATAAAATGATAATTTTAAAGACAATATGGCTAGAGTTCATCCCTTTTGATTTTCATGGTAAACTTTTTCCAAATATAATTAACTAATGAATCTAAATTTAATTCAATTAATTTAATCTTCTTATAAAGGTATAAGTATGAAGTTTATTATCAAATTGAACATCTCAATTATATTTAAACTCTATTGATTTCATGATCATAAGGATGGGATTATCTCCTAACATGAGTTTAGATTTTACATATCTAGAGTGTCAAATTTGGTATTGTTAACCTCCAAAAGTGAATGGTTTCAATAATACTAAATAAAACATTACCTTTATTTATTATAGGTCAATAGGTTATAGAATGAAGCAATAGTCATGAGATTTTGAAGGACCTAATCAATTGAAAGTGGTATATTCTTAGGTAAAGTAGCATTTTGGACAAAATTGTATACTGGGGTAGAGAGCTTTCTTAGCCAATCATAAATCATTTGTCGGAGTCGGCTTCATATCCAAAATTGTGGTAACCATTTAAGTTTATTTGGGACAATAGATTCATAAAGTCACAATCATATTATATAATTCTTTTCATATTTCCTTATTAATTCATCTCTTTTTATCACAAAACTTGACTTTTTAATGAGATTGATCTAATAATGTACTACGCTAAATGGAAAAACATGAATGATTTATGTTTTAAGAGTATCATTAAGCATGTCCATAATTGTAGTTAATCATATATGAACTATTTTTCCTTAGGAGACATAGAGTCCAAATACTTAAAGTCAATTTTCAAATTTAACACATTAAAAAAAAATCATGAACTTTAAATTTTTGAAATTTTGTATTAGTCTTACCTTATAAAATTTTTTAACACTTTCTATAGGGTTTCAAATAAATAACAACTTTTTACTACATTAAATAGGAAAAAAAAAAATCAAAATAGTCTAACTAAATTTTAATTACATTATTTTTGTATTCTTTAAATATTTTTTGTGATAAATATAATATCAGTTCTCAAATATTAATTTCTTATTATTTTGGGAAAATTGGCTTTTGGCAACTAGAATTATGACTTATTGTCGGCGATGGCATGATTCCCCTCTTTAACCAAAATCTGAGCTCTCAAATTTATCTCACGAGTTTCCTCACTTTTGTAAGTTTTCTCTCATTGGTGACATCTCTTGCAAACCTTGCCTTGCTGCGACTAAAGAAGTATAAATCTATACCATATATTTCTTCCCTTCTGACCCACTTCATTTTAACATTAACCATGACAACTTTCTTCTTTCTCCTTTCTAAGTGTTTTCCATTTTCCCCGCCTTCTATTTCCATTGTTCATAGATCAAGTTTCTAAAAAAGTGAGGTATCATAACTAATATAAACTGCTCTAAGGCAACGTATCAATTGAACTCAAAACTATAATAATTCATATGAAAATTGATCTGCTCAAATTTTGATTGGCTATGAAAATTACATATAAACATTATTTAAAAAAAAACTTTTTTTTTGTAAAAAACATGCTATTTTTTTTATCCAATCATTAGAGGATAGTACCTTGACATGCAATGATTTACAATTGGCTTAGTAGATCAACATAGGATTTTCTAACTATTATATTAAAATTGAACAGTGTGACATGTCATATG
>NW_018248295.1:0-558 GCF_001263595.1 Phalaenopsis equestris
CTTTCCAATTTTTAGATTATCAATATTAACCACTCCATACGGGTAAACTCTTACAATAGTGAATGGCCCAGACCACCTAGACTTAAGTTTTCTGGAGAATAATTCAATCTTGTATTATATAGTAAAACTTCCTATCCACAATCAAATTCCTCTTTTATTATCTTCCAATCATGTCCTTCTTTCATTTTCTCTTTATATATCATAACATTATCATAAGTTTCATTTCTAATTTCTTCAAGCTCATTCAGTTGCAACAATATTTTCTCACCAGCATATTTTAAATTAAAATTAAACTCCTTAATAACCTAATAAGCTTTATGCTCCAATTCTACTTTTAAGAGACAAGCCTTCCAAAAAATTAATCTATATGCGGTCATTTTTATAGGTGTTTTATAATCTGTCCTATACGCCCATAATACAGTATCTAATATAGCAGAATAATCCATTTTACCAGGATTTATAGCTTTTTTTCAAAAATTCTTTTAATTTTATGATTAGCTACTTCTGCTAGACCACTAGTTTTAGGATGATTAGTAGTAGAAATCCTATATATATTAT
>NW_018248296.1:0-1311 GCF_001263595.1 Phalaenopsis equestris
ATATATATATATATATATGATTAAAAAATTCATGAAGCACAACTACTACCTAAAAATATTAAATTTTTTTTTCATATGTAAACCAAATAGCTAAGAGACGTACATATATGGCACACACATTGCTCTCAAAATTTTAATATCACATCATAAACTTTACTGTTACAACTTTTTAAAAGTGGAAATACACAACACAATTCATAGGTTTAAAGTACCAAAGCGTTATATATGTGAAATACACAATTTCATTCATAGGTTTAAAGTACCAAAGCGTTATATATGTAAATATCAAACTTCTGGTGCTAGTTATGTACCTTTAAAAAGGGGAATTTACTTTAATTGCACACAATTCTTATGTATATATATATATTTGAGACCTACACTTTTACATTCCAAACCTTAATATCACATTAAAAACACCATTTTTACAACTTTGTAAAAGTAAAATATACATTTTCATGTATATATTTAAAGCATCAAAGTATCATATATGTAAATTTGAAAGTTTGGTGTTTGGGGCATTTGTGATTCAAAAATATGTGGAAATTGTGTGCTAGCAAAAAATATCTTCACACGCGTGATCGTCAGTTTTGTTGTTGGTTTTTGTTATATTTTGCGTAGTGAAAGTTGTTTGTTAGGAGATTTCTCGCATTGGGCTAGGCTGCTTGTCCCAGATTTTTGGTGATTTCTCTCCCACTCTTCTTTTCCTTCTTCACTAACATTCGTTGTTGAGGCATGCGTCCACCGACAAAACACAACTTAACCATACATAAATATCAATCTTATTATGTGAAAAAGAATATGGCTGAACACCTCCCCCCACCCCCCCATCCCCCACATCCAAAATGTTAAGATTGGATACGAGCTTTCTTTGTTGTATGGGCTGAAATGCCTGAAATAATAGCAATAAAATATCTGCTATACGCTTTCATGCATTAGTCTGAAGAGATTTCTCATAACATTTTGTTCTTCTACTTAGACGGGTAAGGGGGAGAAGCAGTGTATGTCGTGATGTATCACAAGCTGTAGGACATGCTAGAAAACGAAACGTGAAGCAAGGCATTTAATGCTTTGGAGTTTTGTTGAGGCATCACTATGAATAATGTATTGAAAAAAAATGGCACTTTAGTTGTCGCAATCACTTGTACTTTATGGTAGATTAGTCTTGGGACCTTTACATATTTACCACATCAAGTTTATGTATTTACATAGTAACATTTAAAATTTCACCTTTTGTATTTATAACAATGAAGTATTTCATACATGAACTCTTAAAAAGTGAATGACATATATAATATGTGATATATATATATA
>NW_018248297.1:0-595 GCF_001263595.1 Phalaenopsis equestris
CTCAATGATTGAAGCAGAAGAATAAAGATAAAAGATTTACAATTTGTTTGGAAATCCTTAAAAAGTTAGAGATAAATTTTCTTTTCATTGAGGCTTTGGAATAAATGACCAATTATATAAAAATTATGAAGGATATACTAAACAAAAAAAGAAAGTTTTCAGATCTTGAGACCATTGCACTCAGTGAAGAGTACAACACTATTATTCAAAAAAAGCTTCCTGAAAAGTTAAAAGATCCTGGTAGTCTTACTATACCTTGTGTTATTGGTGAAATTTTTTTTTGGAGAAGCATTATGTGATTTAGAAGCAATTATCAATCTTATTCCTCTATTGATTTTTAAACATTTAGATTTAGGAGAGATTTCCCCTACTACTGTAACTCTTCAATTAGCTGATCGATCAATAACGTTCGCTCAATAACTTATCTTAAAAGAGTTATAGAAGATTTATTAGTGAAAGTGGATAAATTTATTTTTCCTGTAGACTTTATCGTATTAGATATGGAGGAAGATAAAGAGATTCCTATTATTTTGGTTAGACCATTTCTTGTAGCAGGGAGGACTATGATAGATGTGCAAAAAGGAGAATTAATAAT
>NW_018248298.1:0-290 GCF_001263595.1 Phalaenopsis equestris
AAATCCCGTTTCAAAACACTGACACTTTTTCATTTATGCAAAACTATTAGCGACAATGAAGATTGATAAAGTTTCTAAGGAAAGTGATATTTTATATTATTGTATCCAAAGGGAACTGTTGATTGATATTGGATAAGTAATTGTGAAGTCGGTTCTGGGCATGATCGTTCATGGATCAACTTATGGGCTTGGACACCCTTCAACAATTTTCTCACTTTGCAGTCTATTTCAAGTGTCCTACGAAAATTAGGAAACGGTACTTTTACCTTGGAAGCCTTTGGACCCAACTG
>NW_018248299.1:0-848 GCF_001263595.1 Phalaenopsis equestris
GGAGTGAAAAATGATCAAATTTGGAGCAAATAAGTTAAAAATATGCAAAAGTATTTTGATGCCTAAGCGCCAGATCCGGCCCTTAAGTGTCGGTTAAACAGAGAAGGCCAAGCCTAAGCGCTAGAGCCTCTGCGCTTTAGAGCCAGTAACAGTTATTGGATGAGTAAATTTAATTTTTACAAATTTTGAAGAGATTTTTGAGGCACTTAAGGCATAATAGGTGGTTACAACCACCATGGATAAAAATTATTGCGAAATGATGCATCTCTTGGAGAAATACATCAAATCAAGACACAATTTGAAGAGATACCTTTTGGAGAATTATAAAAGAAGGAAGATTGAGACTTTGAAAGGGGTCCTGAAAGTACTGGGAAAGTTTTGAATTAGAGAGTTAGTTCGGAGAGATTTTCAGGCACCACATATTTATTTTATTCTATTTATTTTAGTTTTTACGTTGAGAGTGTTGTAAAAGAGAAGAGATTCAAATGAACTTCAAGAGTTTGGTGGAGGAATTGAGATAAGTTTTTAAGTTTTATTTTAGACTACTTTTGGTTTTAATTGAGACTTGTTGTGGGTTTAACAATGATTTCTACTTTTAAACTAAAGTGTTGTTTTGTTTTCTCCATGGATTCTGAGTAGTTTTATCTATCTTTCTTCTTAAAATGATAAGTAGTTAAGTTTTGGATGGAAGTTGTGGAGAGTATTGATATTTAATGTTGGAAGAAGTTGTAATGATTTAAATCCATGCACTTCATTTACTTCTTGATTTGGCGAATTTAGAACTTAAAATTTATTGCAAGAACATGTAAAAAACGGGCTGGTATTGTCTTAATCAACAATTGGAAAGA
>NW_018248300.1:0-1211 GCF_001263595.1 Phalaenopsis equestris
ACATACGCACACACTCTCTCTTACTTTCTCTCTCAGCCTCCCTCCCTCTTTTCTCTTTCTCTCCCCCTCTTTGCCTCTCTCTTTTCCTTTCCCAAACTCCTTTACTCTCTAACTTTATTTTTCTATCTCACTCTTAGCATCCTTCCCATTTTAAATCTCTCTCACTCTAAATCTCTTTTGAACTCTCCCTCTTACAATCTCTCACTCTCCCGTCTCTTCCTTTCCAGCCCTTTTTCTCTCAAACTCTTTCTCAGAGCTCCTTCACTCCCTCCCTACCTCCTACCCTTCAAAAAGAGGGAGCGGGAGAGAGACAATGTTAGAGAGTGTGTGAGATAGAAGCATAAAGAGCTCTCACTCACTATCTCTCTCGTGCTCTCTTTCTTGTAATTTCTCATTCTCTTCGCTTCTCAGATAAGATAATGAATGATGGAGAAAGAGATTATTGATAGGGAGAGTGAGGGAGAAAGAGAGATAAGATATAGAGAGAAAGAGAGAGTGATGAAGACAAATATTGACAAGTAGAGTGAAGAGAGGAAAAGATAGATAGAGAGATAGAGTAAAAGTTTGAGAGAGTGTGTGTGATTGGGATGAAGAGAGAGAATTGATAGAGATAGTGTGAGCGAGAGAACGAGATAGAAATATATGTTGAATGTCTGAGAGAGAGATAAAGAGAGAATCAATATAGAGAGTGATATCTCTATTCTCTCTCCCTCTCTATCTCTCTCTCTTTCCCACACTCTCTCTATCTCTCTCTCTTTCCCACACTCTCTCTATCTCTCTCTCTTTCCCACACTCTCTCTATCTCTCTCTCTTTCCCACACTCTCTCTATCTCTCTCGCACTCTATCTTTCTCCTTCTTTCCCCTCCCTCCCTCCATCCTTCATCTCTTTTATGTCTTTATCTGTCTCTCTCACTACCCCTTAATCTTTTCTTCTCTCACTTTATTCTCTCTCGCTCTCTCTCTACATTTAACTCAAACTCCTCTCTCCATTTATTTATCAACCTAACTCCTCTCTTTATCTCACCTAATTAGATGCTCTTCTTTCTTTCTCTCTCTAAATTTTTCTCCCATTATTTTTATCACTTTCTTCTTATCTCTCACTAGAAAGACAAAATATGGGAGGAGAATGATAGAGAGCTAGAGAGAGATAAAGAGAAAGAGAGAAATGGATGAAGATAGAAAGAGTGAGAAACATATGGAGAGGGAGAGA
>NW_018248300.1:1738-2430 GCF_001263595.1 Phalaenopsis equestris
AAAGAGATAGAGAAAGAAAGAGGGAGGTAGAGAGGCAAAATGTGAGAGGGAAGGAGGGAGCAAGAATAAGAGAGAGAGAGAAGATGGATAATGAAATAGAATGAGAGTGATAGAGATACAAAGAGAATGAGAGAGCGAGAGAAATGAGGAAGGTAGACAAAAAAAGGGACCATGAGAGAGAATGAGAATGAGAGATAGAAAGGGTGTTGAGAGAGATTGTCAGAGAGAGAAAGAGAGAAAGAGAGAGAGCAAGAGAAAGAGAGAGAAGTGAGGGAGGGAGAGAGGAGAGACCATGAGAGAGAATGAGAATGAGGGATAAAGAAGAAGGGAGAGATTTTTCATTCTTTCTTCTCTCTACTTCTCTCTCTTCCTTCACTCATGGGAGCGTCTTTGCACATTCTCTCTCTCTTATATTCTCAATCATGCTCTCGCCCTCCCTCCCTTTCTTAATCATGCTCTCTCTCACTCTCTTACAATCTCTCATGGTCCATCCCCATGTCTCGCCTTCTTATTCCTCTCATTTTATCTCTCTGTCTCTTTTCCTCTCTCTTGCTTTCTCTCACTCTCAGTTCTTTTCTCAACCTCTCATTTTTGCTTCTTTTTTTCCCTATACCACTATATCCTCCCTCTACTTCTCTTACTCTCACTCCCTTTGCTATTTTCTCTCCCTTTACTTCTCTTACTCTCACTCC
>NW_018248301.1:0-412 GCF_001263595.1 Phalaenopsis equestris
GCTAGTGACCTAAACGAATTAGGTAGTTGCTAGTGCGTTGGGATCAAGCAAAGTGTAGGAGAAGATAGGCAGTGGGTTTTTTTCTTAGAGGAAATATTGTTTCCAGATGACGCACGTCCGGACGACCAATTCCCGGGCGACAACTCGGCATATACCTTACCTGTGGATGAGGCGACTCCTGACCATGCCCAGTTGTCGCTCGGTGGTTGTGTCGCTCGGTGATTGGCTGCCTAGACATGTGGTGTTGTCCAGGCGCAATATTTTCTCATTTTTTAGGGGGAATTACAACACAAACTGCGAAATGTGTGGCTGCTTGAATGAGCAAAAAGCAATAATTTGATGCAAGAAATGGAGGAATGAGGGCTAGCACTGCAACGTACTTTTGTTACGGGTGAGGATGAAGAGAGGATGA
>NW_018248302.1:0-357 GCF_001263595.1 Phalaenopsis equestris
GAACCAAACGCCTAGCACACAATCTACAAGATCATTATACCAAATCAAGCGTATCCTAACACCCTTAGCTTATGTTCTAACTAACTCATACTTATAATTTATATACTATAAACAATTTATCACCTATCACATTATGTCATGCCTCTGTGCATTCATGCTTACATTTGATACACCCATCAATAAATTTTCATCATCCGACACAAATCTTGACACATAATTGTGTATTTCTTTCCTGCATGTGGGACATGAATTTATACGTGTAATCATCAATTTGTAGTGAATCATTCTGATTGGGCCGGTCCACATTTCTATGTCGTGATTTTTTTTTTTTTTTCTTGAATATGTGTTGGATTTGCC
>NW_018248303.1:0-354 GCF_001263595.1 Phalaenopsis equestris
GAACCAAACGCCTAGCACACAATCTACAAGATCATCATACCAAATCAAGCGTATCCTAACGCCCTTAGCTTCTGTTCTAACTAACTCATATTTATAATTTATATATTATAAGCAAATTATCACCTATCACATTATGTCATGCTTCTGTGCATTCATGCTTACATTTGATACACCCATCAATAAATTTACATCATCCGGCACAAATCTTGACAAATAACTGTGTGTTTCTTTCCTACATGTGGGACATGAATTTATACGTGCAATCACCAATTCGTAGTGAATCATTCTGATTGGGCCGGTCCACATTTTTATGTCGTGATTTTTTTTTTTTCTTGAATATGTGTTGGATTTGCC
>NW_018248304.1:0-840 GCF_001263595.1 Phalaenopsis equestris
GCTAAGTGAGATAATTTATCAAGGAAGGCTTCATCCATGATCACCAATTTTATCATTCAAGTTTTAAGAGCAGGTAATATCTATGGCAAATAAGAACATGTATGATCTAAAACTAGGTAATATCTATAACAAACAGTGACGCATGTGATCTAAGACCATGAGTATTTGTGACAAATATTACTTGTCATTTATAGAAATTGACAATTGATGATCGGTTGAGCCCTTAAATTTTTTTTTTATCATTGTTGTACATAATATTTCAAGAAATGCGTCGCAACCAAAAAATTAGAAACCGTCATTGCAACCACCAACTGCACAAATCCATCAATTTTAAGAGACAAAGCACAACCACCACCATGAAACCATCAATGCAAGGACCAAATTCTCAAACTCAGCAAAACACCAACATCACATAAATAGTAAGAACCAAAAAACCATCACATAATTTATATATCAGTATGTATCAAACATCCAAAACTTAATTTCTATATGAATCATTTGAATGCTCTTTGGTTCTTATATATATTTTCAAAAAAATCAACAGAAATCATATTTCTTTTTTATGGTGCTTTAGTTCTTAGAGTTTTAATATTTATTTAGGTATAAGTCATGTGATGATGCTTTAGTTCTTAGGTCTTTTTTCAAAATAATCAATAGTGCTCATAATATTTTCAATAAAATGCTTTTTTAGATTGTAACTTTGTTCTTAGAGTTTTTATATTTATTTATATAAATGTCTGTGCTTTGTTTCTTAAGCCTTTTTTTAAAAAAACCAATAGTGCTCATAATATTTTTCATGAAATTCTTTTTCAGATTAAAACAAAGGAAAGTAAAATAAAA
>NW_018248305.1:0-3540 GCF_001263595.1 Phalaenopsis equestris
GCTTGCTGGGTCGATCCTGGCGATCAATACATATTGAGTCATCAAGGTTGACACTAGTATGAATGTACTAAGGATCTAATAGATCTAACTTGTATCACCGCTCCTCGTAACACCATTTAGATCATTCAGATCTTTAGGAAGGGGCCGTTATCGTGACCTCGTAAAAGTTAAACTATACCCAGATTTACCCCGCACTTGGATACTAGGATGACTCACTTTTTGTTAGATGGTGTACTAGGCTAGGATTTAGGGTTCTAGCTAGTCTTTTTGATGTCTGACTATTGTTCTCTGCTGGATTGGTTGCTCTAGCCAAACATCTTTCTTTCGCATTATGCTTATGGTGTGACTGCATGTTGCATATGTTTGGTAGTATATTAGGGTGTTTTTCTGCAGGGAGCCATGTCTATTTATGTACACACACAGGTACCACTATGGGGCAACATATGATGATTTCTGACCCTTTTGCTTGCAGATGCTATTTAGCTCCTCCACTTTTAAGGCATTGCTCATGATAAGTTATTTGCATGTGGCTTTCCCACTGACACTTGTTTTCATGCAGGATTGAGTATTTTTCTTTTTTCTATATAATTTTTAAAGTTTAGGAGAGTCCTATAACAGAAATAAGATACGGGCACAAGTTCTGAGGTGTTTGGCACTAGAGCCACGTGGAGGGGAATAGAAGTAGATGCTCGTGCCCTGTATCTTAATTCTGTATTTTATATTGATGTATAAAATTAGGACCGTGCATGTATATGCAGATTCTGGCCACCTTTTTTCCCTTTTTCTTTTTTGAGATATAATGTCGATCCCTCGGCACCGGCCTATTTATTATTTTGATTTGGCTTCTTTTGGTTTTTGCATCATGTTGCATGTCTGCACTTGCATGTGTTTTCCTTATTTCTTTTTGTGGTTCATTGTTGTTCATCTGAGATTTCACGATGAAATATAGGTTCTTTAGGACTTAAATTTTTAGTTTTCTACAAAATCCTAAATAAAATATTCAAGATAATTAAAATTTATGATTAAAATATTTAGGATTCCAAAACTATAATTTTATTTTTCTGCTTATATTAATTGGGCTTCCGCATTACTCAAGGACCGCTCTAGATAACTGCATTCATATTTGCATGTCTCGAGGAGGAGTCCCAGTGATTCCCCAACTTGACTAGCCCAACATACCTTGTATAGGTGGTTGTCTAGTGTGCCTAGGTGTTAGAAGGCTCTTCGACTCAGAAGAGATGAAAGTCCTTTTTTTTGGAGCTTTTCGAGCTTTGTAGCTGAACCTCCACTTTCTTTTCTTTCCTCAAACATCCTTGCCACTTCGGATGATATACGTCTCACCTCTTGGAGCTCCAGCTTATACTCATAAGATAGAGTTTCCTTCCTTTGAATATAGGGCTAATGAGGTTCCCGTGGATGATGCAATGCACGGATTGCTGACCAGGGATCTTAGGACACGTTGGTTTGACTCACGACTAGGTAGACTTAGTCCTAGTAGCTGTGTATGACAGGGTTGTGGTACCTCAACCCAGTTACCTCTACCTTTTTAGGATTATTCTACCTTCCTGTTATTGAGCCCCACTCTGCCATATCACTCCTTGACTTTGTTGATATCAATTTGATGGCTTGATGCCAATGAGTTGTCGTCCATTTGGGATACGATGAATTGTCATCTGCCCTTATGTCCCTGATGTGCTTTTAGGTGTTGGGATATCCCCATCAAGATGATTTAGGTTATTCTATGGGCTTCGTATGCCGATGAGCTGCTGCTCATTCGGTATGTGAGAGACTCACTCTTTGCCAAATGGATTAGCGTGAGCTTTGAAGCATCGGGACTGTTTTTGCACGGAATTCCTATCCTTTGAGTACCTATTGCCCCATGTTCACGATAATCCAAGCGCAACTTCTTTTAATGAGAGCATTCTTTATTACCCCCAGCATTCTTTATTACCCCCCTTATTACCCCCCAAGATGTAATTAATTAAGTGGGATACGTCTCATTGGGAGTGCTCTTGACCCCAGAACAAGCACCTACGCCTGACTCACTGATTTTGGGTAGTTTACGTAGGCATTCTTTTACAGATATTGGTTTAAGGTGGTTTCACCCGATTTTGTTTGGGCGGACACTCTTATCATATCCTTCCGAGATTTAATGCATGTAGGTTGTCCATGTTTTGTGTTTTCTCTTATTTGTCGCTTTGTCGTATGTCCCACCTATTCGGTTCCTCTCTTCTGCGAGTCATTCATATGATCCAAAAGAGAGACTTATTCAAAAAAGGGAAGTGTTGATCCCTGTATACTTCTAATATGCACAGTACAAAAAAAATTAAGATTATATTTCACTTATATTTCCTTACTTTGCAACAGAAACTTGATCTTGAAGAAAAATAAGAATTTAGCTTTTAATTTATATATATTGAGATACTAAGCAAGTATACGTATCGTTCTCAAGTAATATATGACTTTTTGATTGAGACCTGCATATTGAACCCATAGAGATAATACACAATATGCATTATTGAACAACAAACTTTCTATTTTTAATAAAAGGATAATTATCTAAACTAAAGATGATTTTTGCAGTAATGAAAATTTAAATATTTTTGGAATTTTTAATATTTGATAGCAATAACAATTTAAAAAGATAACTAGAATTTTTGAAGAAGAAAAACACTAAATATGAAAATATCTTTTTTCTTATTATAAATCAGAAATAAGTATAGGAATTCTGTTGTGGAAGTATGCAAATTTTGTTATGCCAAATAGGAGCAATAATATTCTTTACCGTTACTAGAGATGCTATAAAGAATATTGACTAATTTAAAGTTTGAATAGTTCTGAAGACCCATTAGGCAGTGAAGATACTAGCTCTCAGTCTAGAGTTCCCTTGATTCCCTCCACCTGGGGGCTAACATCTCGTATCGGAACCTAAAACAATAAACCAAGTTGGGTTCTTTAACTTGTGACTTTAAAGTCCTCTAACTCTACACCCTTCAATGAATATTTCCCTATTTATTTGCACTCAATCACATGAACTACATTCTTATTCATACAATATTCATACAACCTCATATGAACAACCTCATATGATTCTTTCCAATTGTTGACTCAGACAATACCTGCTCTGTTCTTACATGTTCTCACAACAAATTTTAACATTTGGATTGACCAAATCAAGAAGTAATTGAAGTGCATCAATTTAAATCATCATAACTTCTTCCATCATTGAAGATCAATACTTTACACAACTTCTATCCAAAACTTAATTACTTATCATTTTAAGAAGAAAGATAAAGAAAACTACTCAGAATCCATGGAGAAAACAAACCCATACTTTAGTTTAAAAGAAGAAATCATTGTCAAACCAACAACAAGTCTCAATTAAAACCAAAAGTAGTCTCAAAGCAAAAAGATAAAAACTTATCTCAAGTCCTCCACCAAACTCTTGAAGTTACTTTGAATCTCTTCTCTTTTATAATCACTCAAAACAAAATAACAAACAGGATAAAGTAAATAAAAAGTGGTTCCTGAAAATCTCTC
>NW_018248305.1:3661-4776 GCF_001263595.1 Phalaenopsis equestris
TTTTGTGATAATTTTTGTCCATGGTGGTTATAACCACCTATAAAGCCAATGGATGCCTAAAAAAGCTTTTCAAAATTCACAGAAATTGAATTTTCTCGTCCAATAACTGCCACTTATGCTTAAGCGCAGGGCCTCTGGCGCTTAGGCATGGCCTCCTCTGTTTAACAGGCATTGAAGCGTCGGATCTGGCTCTTAGGCACCAAAACTCTTTCGCACATTTTCACTTTTTTGCTCCAAATTTGATCCCTTTTCACTCATTTAAGCATCTTTCCCCCTTTTTACCTGTATCTGCAAGAAAAACATAAAAATACCTTCTATTAATACCCAATATTTCAAAAATAGATATAAAAATGTGTCTAAAAATACTATATATTTTAGGAGTATCAAAATCACCCAAACTTAAAATTTTACTTGTCCTTAAGTGATTTACTTGTCCTTAAGTGACATTGTCCTTAAGTGACACTTCAATATTTAAAAACTAAATATGTATGATATGTGTATGAGCTTCTTTAGGAGTTACTAAAATTTTGATTTAGAAAAATAACAGTCTAATTTGGAAAAAATATTCAGTAAATGAGACAATCTTAAAGTTTAGAAATTATTAATGTTAAAAAAGATGAAAATATGAGTTTCTATCTCATTCAGAAATATATTGTAGATTTTCCAAATTTATAATTTAACTCTTTTATTATCTCCACTTAAAAATTTTCATTAAAAATAATTTTACTTACTATATTATATCGATAAGCTTAAGAGTTTCTCAAGTCTTATACTTTAAAAAGATCAAATGTAGAACCAATTTTTGATTAAGCACTAATCCTCAATCTTCTCCTTCCTAATTTTTTTCTCTTTTTCTTTTTCTTTTTCTTTTCTTTCTCTTTTTTATTTTCTTTTTATTTTCTTTCTTTTATTCTTTTCTTTCTTAGGCAAGAAATACTATATATGGATAGACCTTTAATGATTTTGAATTCCACTTCTCATTTCCTAAAGAAAAGTCTTGATAGAAGTCTTTTACTTATGAATATAATAATTGTTTTGAAAATTATTTTAATAAAAGAAATTTAAGTATGTTGACCTCACTTTAGGTCTAGAAAACTTCTTTAGTAGCCTAGGTC
>NW_018248306.1:0-1501 GCF_001263595.1 Phalaenopsis equestris
GAACAAATCAGATTAGTGGAAGACGGATTAACATCAAGGCTAACCAACACTGGAAAACCAAGTGAAGGCATCAACCTACCACTTGGTACATTCGACCCGAGGAAATTAAGAATCCAATTCTTCACCATCACCAACCATCCCATGAATGCCCCTGATGTTTCTCATTAGGGACAAAGAATTGGCAATACAACAGAGTCTCACGGTCATCCTAAGTGGCCTCCACTTTAAAGAATGAGCCATCTATTGGGTTGCGGTAATTCATCCTCTGTTTGAAATCCTATTCTCGTTCTACCGACAAAAGCCCCCTCAACTAGGGATTGAGGGTTGATAGCTAGACTAGATCAACTGATCGACAAAACCTAGCATACCGAGTTAGTCCTGCTGACTCGAAGCTAATGAAGCCTTGTCGACCTATTGCATCGACTTAGCCTAGCCAAACGAACCAACCATATCCAGTCAAAGTCATGCTAGCCTAGCAGACCGAGTCATAGGGCAGCATAGCAATATGTTCATACATGTAAAATATATAGAATATCTTATATAGCTCCCATTGTGGTACGGGCAAAAAGGTAATATCACCTAATGTGCTCTCTCTACTATAAATATAGATAATATTTTATAAGAAAAGGCTAATTGACAACTTGTTTTACAATTCATTACAAATGGTGATTACATAAACTTGCAAATCCAAGAAATTGAACAAGATGATTTTCACAGTAGTTTAATTAAAAATCAAACATACCTTGACTCATAATGGTTTTCTTTGAGAGTGAATATTATATTATGTGTTGAATCCGTACATGCAGATTGATGGTATTAAGTTGATATTGTGGTGGTACCATGACAATACCACCAAATCCGCACATATCTGCACCTACCTATCCACATGTATTATTTAATCCTTCTTTAAGCTTTGGAAACTATGTTGTTCTCCCTTTGGCAATTCTTTCACTTGATGATCGATCATCAAATGGAGAGAAAATTGACACTAAACAGATAAAAGGAGAACCATTAAGGTACTCATCCGTTATTTGATCAAATGGTCCATAAACCTTTGATTAACTCTCATTTTGACAAATAAATTCATTCCCACCATTAATGAAAGAGCTATTGTTTACTAATAAATACTATATGAGTTATTAATAAAATAAAATTTATCATAAATAATAACATAATGTCTAAATATTATTTATGTTACAATGATCGCATGCAATGAAATAATGTAAAATTTTTAACATGTTCCTCTTATATTGCTTTTGTGTTTTTTTTTATTATAACATAAAAGTAATATTTTTATAAATTTACAATTTTTTTATCCTTTACTTGAGATCTTCAAATGTTTGTCAAATTAATGTTACAAAATATCGGGTTTACTAGACACTTTGTCAATGTTTTTTAACATATTTAATTCAATCATAACATTATTATTCAATATTACAAGAAGTTATATGGTTGTTCTCCCTTTGGCACAAAACTTAAATATATACTGATATTGATAAGT
>NW_018248307.1:0-225 GCF_001263595.1 Phalaenopsis equestris
TCAATTCAAGTACTCGTTCAAAATTTGTTCAAATTTCTTGAAAAAAAGTTCAAACTCTTTCTGGTGCTTAGGCGCTCAATCGTGGCGCTTAGGCTCCAGGTCACTTTTTTCTTCTTTGCTCTATTTGACCCTATTTTGTTCCTTTTTTTGCTTTTTTTGCTCTTAAAATCCATCTCATATACTTAAAATAAAAAACACACAAAATACCTTCTATTAAAGTGCAAT
>NW_018248308.1:0-232 GCF_001263595.1 Phalaenopsis equestris
TCAATTCAAGTACTCGTTCAAAATTTGTTCAAATTCCTTGCAAAAAAGTTCAAACTCTTTCTGGTGCTTAGGCGCGCAATCGTGGTGCTTAAGCTCCAGGTCACTTTTTTTTTTCTTTGCTCTATTTGGCCCTATTTTTTTCCTTTTTTGCTTTTTTTGCTCTTAAAATCCATCTCATATACTTGAGATAAAAAATACACAAAATACCTTCTATTAAAGTGCAATATCCTTA
>NW_018248309.1:0-584 GCF_001263595.1 Phalaenopsis equestris
TTTGCACAACGTAATAAATGAAATTGTGATTGATGCAACTGTTGTTTGCATGAACTTGATAATGAGGCGTCTCATTTACCACAACAACAACATCAACAAGCTTTTATCCCACCAAGTGGGGTCGGCTGCATGATTCATTTTTCTTCTCCATTGTGTCCTATTGAGTGCCATATTTTCATTTAATCCTAATAAATTAGGATCATTTTTTATACATCATGCCCAGGCTTTTTTAGGTTTGCATATACCTTTCTTAAAATAAATCAAATCTAATGCATCTACTCTTCTAACCGGATCATTAGTTGGTTGACGTTTAATGTGACCAAACCATCTAAGACGACTCTCTCTAATCTTATGGGCCATTGGATCGTGAGGCATCTGTTTTACCAAATTGTAAAATTTGATACTTCTATCATGTATTTGAAAACATAGGTTTCTTTCTATATGAGTTTCTTTTCTCTTTTTTGATTCTTCTCGATTTTCTAGTTTGTTTTAAATTTTTTTAATATTTTGAACTCTAGCGATTGAAACATTATTCAATATTTTTTTATGATTTTTTATTCCTTTGTTTAATCTTTTGTTTGGTT
>NW_018248310.1:0-241 GCF_001263595.1 Phalaenopsis equestris
TCTGCGACCGAACTCCAAGCAGGAAAGAATCGCAGGTGCTGTTCTCCCAGACTTCTTCTTCTTCTTCTGCAATGGCTCTCGGGTAGAGAGAGAAGAAGAGAGAGAGAGGAAGAGAGAAATTTCTTGTAATCGTCGAGATAATTGACGGGTGTAATACTCAAGCTAATAAAATCCTCTGCAACTCCGTGGACTTAGACAATTTGCCAAACCACGTAAATCTGTGTTTTTTTATTTTGCGATT
>NW_018248311.1:0-971 GCF_001263595.1 Phalaenopsis equestris
CCTTTATTCTTAAAAATGGGGGCCAAGATGCTCTTTCGCCACTCCTCAAACATCTTCTTAGGTCTTAAATTTATTAAAGAGTTTAGTGAGTGAAGAAACTCTAAAATTTCTTAAATATTTCCACACTTAAATTGAGATATCACCAGGTCCTGATGATTTTCCACCCTTAATTTTCTTTAAAGCATCCACAACTCCTTTTTTACTAATGTGACGGTAAAAATAAAATATTTTAGTATTGCTAACATTATTAAGATCACTAAGGTCGATCATATTTTTAGAAACTTCATTGAAAAACTTATCAAAATAGGTCGCAAGTTGAAGGTTCTTCTCTAAAAAAAGCACATTTTTATTTTCATCTTCAATATATTTTACTTATATTAAATCTTTACTTTATATTCTCTTTATTTGACTAGTTTATATATATTCTTTTATCTTTTTTAGTTTCTAATCTATTATAAAAATTACTAAAAGACGAATTTTTAACATAACAATTTGTTCTCTTATGCTCTCTACAGGCCACCTTATATTTTTCCCAGCTCTCTAAGTTTTTATATTTAAACCAATTTTTATCATACAATTTCTTCTATCTTATCTTTTCTTGCATATTGTTATCCCCACACCAACTATTTTTATTTATAAAAACTTTTTTCTTTTAATTCTCCAAGTACATCTTTTGCTAATTGTTTAATAGTACTTGTTACTTTTTCCCACATAGAATCTGCTTCTTCATAAATATCCCAAATCTTGAAATTATAAAGTTTACTCATAAAAATAATTTTATGTGTTTTTTAGGTGCTCTCATCTAATTCGATGATAATTTTTTCTTGTATGTTTTATCTTACAACTCTTCATCTTAAAATTTAGAACTAAAAATTGATATTGAGTACTTAAATTTTCATTTAGATTGACCTTACAATCTTTACACTCTCAACAATATTTTTTTCTCATAAGAAAATAATCAATTTATGTTT
>NW_018248312.1:0-1850 GCF_001263595.1 Phalaenopsis equestris
TGATTTTTAATATAGGTTTAGAAAACAACTTTGCTCAAGCTGACCATGAATAAATAAAGAAAAATCAAATGAAATATTGTTCAATATCCAGAGAAGCAAATATTAAAAAGTATAAAAATTCCTCATATAATCAAGAATAGATGACTTAAATTTTTATTTTCTATTCTTATAGATAAATATTTAGTGAATATATTGAATTTGTACATCCAAAGTGCAAGAATTTTTCCTGAAAATACTTGAATTTCTCTCATATCACATATAATAAGGTGTGACCCTCCATATATTTAAACATATAACTACTATGAATATTTATAAAATTTTTGATGCTAAATCCTTTTCTAATTAAAAGCATATATCTGTATGTACCACATTATATAAAGTTACTATTCTTCTGTCAACTGAGTGGCTCATAGTTATTTTTCTTAATCTTATTCATCGTGCTCATGTTGTTTTTATTAAATACCATGATATTGTTTATTATCCTTACAAATGTTTTATTTTATAGTTTTAATTATATTAATTATGTTATCAAATTTTGCTCTAAAATTGATATTTCAAAAGCTTTTGATAAACTTAATAGATCTTTTTTATGAGAGGAAGGAAAAGCTTAGTTTTCTCAAAAGTTCATAAATTGTTTTTTTTTTTTTTGCATTGAGAATGTTATATTTTATTATTATTATTAATAGTGAACTTAAGGAAACTTTTCCACTACTCTTTATTTAAGGTAAGTTTCTCCCATTTTCCCTTACTTATTTGTTATTATCATTGATGATCTCCATGTTTTTATTTTTGCTCATTTGAATGATGAAATTTATGATCATAATATTTCTCAATTAATATATGTTGATTATGATTTTATTATTTGGAAAGCTAATTCATATAAAATTTTTATTTTTACTGAAATTTTAATAAAGCTTCTAATCATTATATTATTGTTTATAAGTCTATCATTGTTTTCTTTAAATTTGTGGAAGTCTTATTCAAAATAAAATTTACAATATTTGTGGTTTTTCTATTAAATACTATACTTTGAGCTTTTGGGGGTCATTATTAAGCCTCCTAAGTTTGTTATGACTGATTTTCTCTCTCTTATTGACAAACTACATAAGTGGTTGGCTAGTTAGAAATAAAAATTAGTACCGGAAGTCGGTAGATTATAGATTATCAAGTATATTATTTATAGGTATTTGAATTATTGGTTTCGTTCAATTATTTTACTAAAAGGTTTGAAGAAAAAAATTATTTCTATGATTTTTTAATTATTTTTAAATAATGATAGTAATGAAAGACTTCATAGTATTGCTCAGAATGCAATTACTATGTCCAAGTATAATTGTTGTCTTGGTATCCCTTCTTTGTTTTGTGTAAGTCTAAAATTTTATGGAAATTTCATAATGAAAACTCTTACCTCTCTAGATAGGGCTTTAATCATTAGAGCTTCATTTGAAATAATTCTCATGCTTCTTTCACTTCCTTTTTAGAAAACTTTTGTTAAAATATCTGTAGAATGAGGACTTATTTAAAGTTCCATGTTAATCATAACCGTTAGTTATACTTATTTTATGGCCTATGGTTTAATTGTTTAACCTTTAAAGATCAATTTGGTGATATTATTTTTACTTTGTTTACTCTTCCTCAGTGTGTCTTCCTCAAATATGTTATTGTTGATGGTAGATGCAATCTTTATACTTTTAGTAATGTTCAGGATGTTGTCTTATTGTTATTAACAACATTTCTATTTTTTGTGAATATTTTTGTTTTTGATAAAGGTAAACTTCTTACTCCCATAAGCTTGTTTATCTTGCCATTTATGATTTTCTTCCTTCTGTTGACTTGTTTAAATTGGTTTG
>NW_018248312.1:3238-6247 GCF_001263595.1 Phalaenopsis equestris
ACAATAAGACCATGACAATAAAATAGTTGTATTTTTAACTTAAGAAGATTTACATACATATATATTACCCAATTCTTATGTATTTAAATTTCTAACACCTAAACATCAATTTTTATATACATACACATATCATTTGAGTTATGCATGAAAATATGTATTTTACTTTTAAAAGGTAGAATGGTTATATTTTCTATGTGATATGTAAGATTTGAATGATATAACTGTAAACATCAAACTTTAGCTGCTTGGTATGTGAATACATAAGAACTGAGGGGTTTGCATGGAAATGCACCGAAGGCAACCGTGAGGAGAATGGTCCTCAAGGTTACGCACACCAAAAATGTTTAAATTATATTTTGTCGCAATTTAGACGGAGAATGCTGATATCGCTATTTAAATTTTCAAGAGTAAATCTCACCGGCCTTCCTATAATTTTGCAATCGCACGGCTCTCATGAAAGTAATTATTTTGTTAGATTTGTTGTGAAAAAATGATGTTAATAAAGTGAAAAATCGGATCGGGAAAATTCATAAACAGAAAATATAGCGGAAACACACAGATTTACGCAGTTCGGCAAATTGCCTATGTCTACGGAATTGAAGAAGATTTTATTTCTTCAAGTAATTACAGCGTCGTCGATCGCCTCGTTTACAAGCAAGAACAATCTCTCTCTCTCTCCTCTCTCCTCTCGAGAACAATAGCCTAAGAAAAAGCCTTGGAAACCAAATCCCGAGAGAGATTATAAGGGGAGTTATAATATACTTATTTATTAATTTCATCATGCTATTAGACCCATTGAGAAATTAATTAAATAATTAATGAAGCCCATTAATTTTTTTTTCTCTTCTACAGCAAATCATAGATGACGGGATTCGTGCAAGGAAAGTTGTAGAAAATCTAGAGAAGAAATTAAGAGCAATTAATTTTGCAATTAAAATTGATTGTCAAATCTAATTTGTTGTCAAACATGAGAAACTGTCAATTTGAACAGTGAACTGGTTTTCACATTCGTAACAAGACTAAATAAAATTTAAAAAATAATTTTTAATTTGTAAATCTATCAATATTATTTGGATTTATTAAAATTAAAAAATTAGGGTTTGCATAGCTTAATTAGCTCAATTAATCTAATGCGACTGCTCTGGTGATGGCTAATTTTTTCAAATTAAGAGTAGGGAACTACCTTTTGTTGAATACTGAAGTATCTGTGAAATCCTACTAAAGTAAAGAGTTACTCAAAGAGGTGTTATGATCCAATTTAGTAAAATCCTTGATTTCTTCTGTGATAAAAAAAAAGAAAAAAATGTAAATTTTACATAGATATTCCTCTACTTTTAGTATCTGCTTATATATTACAAAATAACTGTCAAATACATATATATCTTAAAAGGTTTTTGATTTGTTCCATTATATTCTTATATCATTTGAGATTATAATTAATATTATCATCGACATCAAAGTCTTTTAGTAGTTGTTAACCATAATGTTCAGTGGGTCACATCTTTAGATGCACACTTAACTTTTGAAATGGTTACATTGTGAATTCATCTTTAGAGCAAGTCCACCTTTTCAAACAAGTAATTCTCTTGGGTTGTGAGGTTAAAAATACATGTATATACTTCTAAATTTGGATTGGGTTTTATCAATAAAATATCAATGTATGTACTTCATCACATAGAAAAAAATAGCTAATTTTTTTTAAATCATCATCACATATAATGATAAATCATTTTATAAATACATGTATATACTTCTTGACCACAAAGTAATGTGATATATACTAATTAATAATAGAATTTTATGAATATATTTAGAGATAATTACATATAAAGCATAAGAAATATTGCTAAACAAATCAAGTACTGAGGTGATTTTTTTGAACTATAAAATTGATGCATTTACATGTGCAACGTTCAAACCATTGTGGTATTGATAAAAATGAAAAATATATGTTGGGGTTTTAGAATTTCAAAAATGGATGAAAGAGAGTGATTGATTGTTAAATAGCAATGTTCTGAGTGCCCTGAATGTAATATATCAAATAAAGAAAAAGCCTTGAATAACTATTTAAAAATTATGAACTAAATAAGTTTAACTTCAATCAAATCTTGAATGGGAGTTAATGTCATAATGTTTACCTTTAGGGATAGTTATATCAGATCACTTGAGACATTGAAAGTTATAAAATAATCACCTAAGTGATTTCTTTAAACTACTGAACTAATAAATTTATTTGTGCCACGATCGAACTGTTGGAAATTTTATAAAATAAAAAATATGATTTCAAGTTTTATCATGAATTTTAATATTTGAACGATAATTTGAAGAAATGCTGAAAGGGGGTGGTTGATTTGTAACGACCGTGTTTTGGGTGGTCTGTATGATGAAAACTTATTTGTGCCAAATTAACTCAATATCAATCATTTCCACAAAATTTGGATATCGTGTACTAAAAGTAACATTGGCCATTGAATTAAATTACTAAGCCAACATCGCTTATTTGTTAGGCTCAACTACTTGTGGCCCTCAAAATTCATATCAAGTGTGTGTATATATATATATATATATATATATGCGCCGCGTACTTAGATCACTTGGTCGGGCATTTGTTTGTCAGTTGGAAGTCCCCTCTGGTTGGGGTTTGATTCCCCTAGAGTGTAGGGTGTGATAGTCGAATTTTTAGGCACATGAAGGATGGTCGGGGCTCGTATAATAGCCTACGACCATTCTTATATATATGTATGTATGTATGTATGTATAAATGTATCCATGTATCCATGTATCAATGTATCCGTGTATATATGTAAATATTTATTCATGTATACATGGATACTTATATGTATATATACAGTTATATACCGATACATGTATGTATATATACACTGATATATACATATACTGTTTGTATATATACAGATACAGATATGTATACATATATTTATGCAGATATATACAAATACATATACATATATATCTACGGATATATACATACATAAATATATATATATA
>NW_018248313.1:0-389 GCF_001263595.1 Phalaenopsis equestris
AATTTCATGTTAGAAGTTGAGATCTTTGATGTTAGGGGATTAGATTTTATGAGACCATTTAATCCTTCATTTCGAAACTTATATATATTAATTGAACTGGACTACGTTTTTAAGTGGATTGAAGCTCAAGCCTTACCTCATTTTGACGCTAAAAGTGTTTTAAGGTTTTTAATGAAAAATATTTTCACTAGATACGGAATGCCTAGAATGATTATCACTGATAGAGAATCCCATTTTAGGAATAAACATATTCAGAGATTGGCAGAAAAGTTTAATATTATTCACAAAATTTCTACAACTTATCACCCTCAAACTAGTGGGTTAGATGAAGTTTCTAATAGAGAGTAGAGATTAAAACAAATACTTGAAAAGACTATAAACC
The DNA here is from genome assembly GCF_001263595.1 of Phalaenopsis equestris. Taxonomy (NCBI): domain Eukaryota; kingdom Viridiplantae; phylum Streptophyta; class Magnoliopsida; order Asparagales; family Orchidaceae; genus Phalaenopsis; species Phalaenopsis equestris. Next base: position 383 of record NW_018248313.1, read on the forward strand.
CTAGTAG
>NW_018248314.1:0-942 GCF_001263595.1 Phalaenopsis equestris
TATATTTACATATCTTATACCAAAAGGTACATAAAAAAGGCGTCAGTATGAATCTTGAGGAAATCTTGTAGCTCAAGGAAAGAATGACATGACAATGCTACACCCATCGGAAAGTGACATAGGGAACCGGGAAAGTCGATCAACTCACACCAGCCTGTATTCATCCAAACCATCCCAATGATGCATGTTCAGAACACATCCTCTACTCGATGATGCAACTCTATTGAAACAACAAGAATTCCCCCGGTGGGAAATGAGGATTGAAGACCAACTCAATGCATCCAACTGACCAACATTAGCCGGATGAACTCATCTCCCAGACTATCTAAAAAAATCTTCCCGGTTGCAAATTCCTGAAGGGTTGTCCAACCAATGCTCCCCTACTAGAAGGCGAACTGGTAGCATTGATTGATTCGCCATTTCAGCCTCAGTCAACTGAACCAAAGAATGTCAAGAACTTAGACCCACATGAGTTTATTTATTAAAATAATCTATATAGTCCCCCATAAAGCGGGGTTTTTAAATGTAGCTTTCCTTTATTGTTTACCCTATCATATAAATAGGGACTTTAGCCCCTCTCCCATGTAACTACTTATAGGAAGGGGTTTTTTGGCTCTTCACCCTCTTCCTGTATAAAAAATATTTGATTATATAAAAATGGTCAAAAAGGCCCCGGAATATCAAATTTTTCCTCAGAGTGGCAAGTCGTTGTGTACTCCTCTCCTCTCCTCCCTATTCTCTCTCGATTCATCACAAAACTTTATTATTTATATTAAGAACCACCAAATCTTTAACAACACAAAAAATACCCATATAGCTAACCATTTTAAGGTGAAAGAAATCTTTTCATGTGTAGGTAAAGTACTTTTTCCAGCAAAAATTTAAAATTAAATATTATATTTGTAATACATAAAAAATATGAGGTATATATGTAAGTCTTCC
>NW_018248315.1:0-217 GCF_001263595.1 Phalaenopsis equestris
TGTATAAAAAATCAATGCAATATACCTTGAACTCTTTTTAGATGCAATAGAAAATTTTTATATTTTAAAAGATGTTTAGAGTAGGGAAAAGGTCATAGAATTCAATAAGGTGAGGTAGAAATCCTAGTTTGAACAAAATACAGTGACAAGGATTATTTATTTAATTAATGGGCAAATGATGGAACCAAGGGATAAAATATGTATTTTGATAAAGGGT
>NW_018248316.1:0-1185 GCF_001263595.1 Phalaenopsis equestris
AGCCGGTTATGAGATAAGACGGATCCAAATAACTCGATTTGAGCTAGATCGTTTTGATTTGGAGCCGAATTAGACAAGCTTCAAGCCGAGTTCAAGCTGAAATGGATCCAAATAACTCAATTTGAGCCAGCTTATTTCGATTTCCAGTGGGATCAGAGTTAATGAATTTAAGAAGCCACAAGCCGATTCAAGCCACACTCAATACATTTGAGCTGATTTCAAGTTGACTCCAACTCAGCTCGAAATTGGATTGTTAGTAGTCCTAATCATATGGTTGTCTGACTATTGTATTAGCCGAAAAGCTTATTAACATGTAAAGTGCTGCATATTCAAATTAAATATTTATTAAGGTTTTCTTTCGACATTAACAGAAGGTGCAAAAATGAAAAAGCATAAAAACTCAATAGTTCAAACCTTTATTTTGATTAAGTGACATCTACTATTATGTTGTGATAAAGAAATAAATCATTATGTGATGACAACAACCGTGATCTGTTGGTAGAGCAACCTCTTTGAATGTCGTAAAGTCCCTTCAGGTCAGGGGTTCAAATCCTCCTCTAGCCAGTTTGTCGGTAGTGAGGGCGGTCCTCGAATAATTAGGCACATGAGTGTGGTTGGGTGTCAGTCATTCTCTTAAAAGAAAAAAAAAAGGTCGTATGAATAATTTATCAAATTGGTTGATCAAGGAACCACACATAATTCTGCAACACATTAAGTGACTATTCTTTATATGAAAATTTTTAGATGAGAAAATACCACAGGTTATAGCTTTTTGACATGGGGGTATTTTCTTAAAAAAATCATTAATGTATACGATAATCAAGGACTTAAAACATACACATATTATAAACAAATTGATTATAAATAATAAAAAAAATTTAGCTTATTGATGTGCTCGAGTTGTTTATGCTCATCTAGATGTAGATGTTAGTGAATCTACTACCATAACAAAACCGCACATATGAGCAGTCATTTTTATTGGAACAAATCCAACACAATTAAGGGTTTAACTGAGGAGCTAAACCGACTCGTGAGTTGACTCAAGCTCGACATTATAAGTGGCTCATTGAGCTCGATAAGCTAACAAGCTAAGTTCAAACCAACCCCCCAACTCAACTCCTTAACTCATGAGCCCAACTGTTTCAAACAAATGGATATAAAATGAAATCAAAATATACTGAAATT
>NW_018248316.1:1386-2749 GCF_001263595.1 Phalaenopsis equestris
AGATGAGTAAATCCCTCAGGTTATAGCTTTTTGACATGGGGGTATTTTCTTAAAAAAATCATTAATGTATACGATAATCAAGGACTTAAAACATACACATATTATAAACAAATTGATTATAAATAATAAAAAAAATTTAGCTTATTGATGTGGTCGAGTTGTTTATGCTCATCTAGATGTAGATGTTAGTGAATCTACTACCATAACAAAACCGCACATATGAGCAGTCATTTTTATTGGAACAAATCCAACACAATTAAGGGTTTAACTGAGGAGCTAAACCGACTCGTGAGTTGACTCAAGCTCAACATTATAAGTGGCTCATTGAGCTCGATAAGCTACCAAGCTAAGTTCAAACCAACCCCCCAACTCAACTCCTTAACTCATGAGCCCACCTGTTTCAAACAAATGGATATAAAATGAAATCAAAATATACTGAAATTCCAGTCTTTATATTAAAACTATTAAAAATATAAAAAAAATTATAATTTATATTAAAAAAGTTTGGACATGGAAAAACCAAAGTTGTGCCGTAACTTTGAAGAGAGAAAAATCTCATTAAAACGCATTTAAATTTCAGCACTTAATTTTAAAAAAATTACATAATTATCACACAAATCTTTTACATATCTAATACAACGTTTCATATTTATATCTATAACCTTTGGTATCATGCGTGAATATACATTTTTTTTTAAATAATAGTAGTTTTTTTATTTGATATAAAAGATTTGAGAACTACAAGTGAATATGAAAATTTGGGTATTATATATATAAATACCAAAAATAATGTGTGGAATATTGTTAATGACTCCACCAAAATCAACAAGTGAATATAAAAATTTGGATATTAGATATATGAATACCAAAAAAAAATGTGAAATATTGTTAATGCCCCAGCAAAATTAACAACAACAACAGAAATAAATAAATAAAACGAGCGCGCGCGCGCATACAGACATGGTGCCAGGGTCCAGGGAGGTGTATGCATTGAAGGCCGGAGTGATGTCAGGTGAGAGTAAGTCGTCACTCATCGAGGCATCAAACCGAAGTCGGAGGAAGTGGGAACATCGTCGAAGACTGGAATTCTGGTGGCAGGAGAGGCGACCGAAGCTGAGGAATGAAGGCACAAATGGCGACCGAAGCTGAGGAGCAAAGGCACAGATGGTGGCTGAAGCAGAGGAGCGGAGGCAAAGGAAAACGGGGAGCTGCCAGAAGGGAGGAAGCAGTAGTTGGAGAAGGCCTGACCGGGCAGCGACCTGTTGTGAGTGAGGCGACAAGATGTTGTGGGCTGCAAATGGGAGTGCTGCGGTGGAGGGAGGCAATGAGAGAACCTTATGGCCTTGGGGGGGAAGGGGGACGG
>NW_018248316.1:6937-23896 GCF_001263595.1 Phalaenopsis equestris
CTGCAGGCGGGATCAGGAACAACCGGCGGCCGCTCGAGGACGAGGAACCGATGCAATACGCTGAGCGCTGTGCTGTTCAATGGCATCGTGTATGCATATACCCGGAGCGGCTCGGAAGAATAGCTCTCAACCATGTAAAACCCGGGTGAGCCAAGCTTTAATGAGCTATCCGTTTATTTGGATTAAAACGTTTTTCATTTCATCAAAGAGATTTTGGGTGCAAAATCGTGTGTTAAATACATACATGCTTTTTTTTTCAATCCGAGAAAGTTTCTTACGCTGCGAGGGGTTCTGCTACACTTTTCCACTGAAAAAGGCTTCTGTGGTTTAAATTCCTAGATCTTTTTATTTTTACTGGAAATGGGGCATATATTTATGTTCCTGTCTCATGAGCTTAGATCATCAATTTTTATTTTTTTTCTATTCAGTTCTGATTATGTTTTTATCTCTGTCTTGTATGATTGTTATGATATTTCTTTAATAATATTACCAAAATAAATAGATTATTTCAGGATAAATACAAATAATCTTTTGTTCGTTGACAATAATATTTTCAAAATTTTGCAAATTTTATTTACTATTTTGGATTAGCTCAAACTTAAGTTTTAATTTTTACATTTCTACCACTTATAAATACAATTTTGGATAAAGGAGCTGATATACATAAATTATGCAAACTCATTTTCCTGTGCACAACAATGGGCATGGTCTCATTGAGTGGAAACTCGATTTATTGAGCGGTAAATTGCTGTTGAAGAAATAGCTAGTAGGATAAAGAAGAATAAGAGAAAAAAGAAGAAGTAGTAGTAGAGCAAAGAGGAAAATATGGACAGCTACTTGCTCTTTAGTTTAATACTATGTTGACTGCTTTTACATGATGCAAACATGCTGATGATGGATCAAGCAACAACACTAGCGTTCAACGCAGTTTTGTTTTGAAAGTGTGGTGGTTGTGTTTGATCATCATTCAAGTGCTGGTATTCTAGGCCTTTTGTGCTTACTTTCTTTAATATCTATTGTGTTGTTGTTGTTATTCTACAAAATATTATGTTGTTATCTTTTTCTCGATTACAAATATTTTTGTGGTCCTATTTATGGTGAGATTGAGTGTACTTGGCTTTAGAAAGCATTTTGCTAGGCGTATTATTTGGCCACTTAATGTAAATAATTATATTGATTGAATTATACATATCTTCTTAGCTTTATATCTCCATGTGAATGCAAACATTTTCTTTGGTTAACTTCTGTAAAGTTAGGTGTTTTCTCATGGTGCTTTATCCTATTATTACTTTCTTATATAAATAATATCCATTCATAATACACTCTTTTGCAAAAATTATTTTTTTTTATAACAAATGATATGACATTAAAATGGCATACAATATTGATGAAATGTATGAGTGTAAAAGTTTGATGGCTAGACAAGTTTTGTGCTCCAGTGAGCCAAAATTGGAGATATTTTAGTCTAATCCGGTCATATGAAAGCACTCATTGGATATTTAAATATGCATTAGATTATGAATGAAGTGGCGGTTGGGATGGATGCAAAGCTCCCTAGTAATTTAACCATGTTTTATGGATAAGTTATTGATCGAGGTTTTGGAGGAAATAATTGCATACGGGTTGTGATTCAAGCCAGAGTTTTTGTACATTATTACAAAAATACCCAAAAAAAAATTATTTAAAGCATTTTTTAATTTGCATACAAAATGATATGCCCTTTAAATAACACATTAAAAAAGTTTATTTTCATTTTTAAGAATTTGAGAGATGTAAATGTGATCATTAATGATGCCTATCAAGCTTTGTTACATATTTTATTTCTTACCTTATCTACTATGCATTGGCATGGAACAAAATAGTTTGAAATAAATATAGTTTGTCTAGAAGATTTTTTAGAACTAAATGAAAATTTGACTCTCAATAAGACACAATGGAGGAAAAAAATTCATGTAGCCGACCCCACTTAGTGGGATAAAGGATTGTTGTTGTATTTGTTGTTGTATAGTGTCTAGAAGATTTTAAGAATTAACTTATTTAAAAACTATGATTGTTAGGTTTGAGCTTGTAAAGATATCAAAAGCAGGCTACATAATTTTTTATTAGTGGAGACCTTTTGATGAATCTACATTATCATGGAAAAAAATAAGTTCCATTGTAGTTAGAATCGTTGAACAGTTTATTTTTCTTTTAATGCACAAAGTAAATGGGCACATCAAGAAAGATTGTCAAACTTTGAGAGAGTAGTTCTCTGCAAATTGCAATTATAAAGAGGAAAATATATGCTTGTATGTTTGATTGTCTGTAGAGTGGTTAGGATTAATTTAAGAGATGTTATTCTAGTGACGATTAGAGTAATATTTAGATATTATTGGATCTTAGACTCTATATGCTAATGTCATATATGTCATTATGAAGATTTATTTTTCACTTATAAGCCATTTGCCATTTGCCATTTGCCAGTTGCTATGCTTTTATGTAAAACAATTATTTAAGACAGTTTCAACATCATGTAGTTCAAGATAAATGATTATGTGATTAAGATTTTGATTGAGGTCGGCTATATAGTGGACCTTCCGAAGAATCTTATTTCATTTTTAGCGAAATAGGCTTTAGATTATTAAGATATATGTAAGTTTTTAAAGTTTGTAAGGTTATTTTCGTTGTCATGAAAGCAAAGATAACTAGTTGACTTTATTTATTGCACGGTACAAATTTGAGAGGAGCTACTTGAGTTGAATAATCATTTATGACATAAGAAGTAAATGATAGTTACTGGTTGCAATTCAGGTTCCCCAACAAAGGTATTATGGGGAAGACTATTGGAGACGTGATATTTTAACATTCAGGACAAGGGAACAAGTACTCCATGGTTATGAGGATTTAGTGGTTGTTGCATTTTGTTATAAGTAGATTCATTTTGTTATGTAATAAATGAGCTTTAGTGATCCCTTGTAGCTATTAAGTTTGAGCATCATTTGAGATTTTTATGGTTGTAAGACGCTCAACTTTTCGGGCCTTTAGGAGCTTGGATTGCATACGAGATCCATAATATATTATCACAATATCAAGCCAAAAGGGATAGTTTTTTTGGGTAGTGCTTCAATAAATTGCTAGAAAACTAAAATAAATGATTTGGAGATGAATATAAAAATTTTTTTGTTGTATAAAAATAGAATAACAATTTTGTTACAAAATATGTTATTTTGGATTAACTATAATTGACAAAAATGATTCTTTTTTATTTTGATTTCACCTATTTAAACTCTTTTAAATTAAATATCAAATGTAAGTGTCTATGTCCATTTGTTGTTGAAATTACATTTCCTTTGTGCTTAATGAGAATGGATTTGTTGAGTGAAAAATTGGAAAAACTAGGGGTTAAGTGTCGTTGAATAATTCAAGTCTATTTTTTCTAATCCTGAAAAGAATGAACATTCATAATGTCACCTTTAATATACTTGTAAATACATCCAGCCCATATGCAATCATTTCTTTTGGTATTTTTCTTTTAAAATCAGGCATGCAAATTTTATGAAATCTTAACTAGCATTTTGCAAAAAAGTTCGGGAAGCTTTTGTGTTGCTGGGTTAAAGATGACTAACCAATTCATCATCTTTTATTAACGAAAGTATTTGTTTTTAATAATGTTTGCTTGTATTTACGGTTATATACACTTTGTTCCATCATCTTAAATTTTACTTTTCTATATGTTCTAATCGCCTGCATCTTGATCTTTATGTTATAGATCTCTCCTCTACTTGGAAGGAAACCTCGAGTCGAAGGTTTTTAGTGATCCAATTACTGGTCTTGTTAGACGTATAAGAGAAGTAGCTATACGGCATGGTGGTATGCTATTTGCATCACTCTTTCAAACAATTTGAACTTTTCATGGAACTCATATGATCCACCATCATTTATTCATTTGTTCTATTGATGCTTGAACTTCTATAGTTTACATTTCTGAATATTGAAACTATGCTGCTGTAAAGCCATTATGAAAGAGATGAGGAGATTGTTTGGTGTTGATTTTTTTGTCAATTAAAAAAGTTTTATAACAAGTTTGAGCCAAATCAGATTGAAGAATAGTTTGAATTGTACCTCACATCCCATCAAGCAGCACTAATGTTTTCTTTTGTTCTATTCACATCTCTAAGAAAAAAATAGCACTGCTGCATTTGCTGACCATTTACATTCTTACCAATTCGCTTACTAGATGCAGATGTGTGCATTATTTGGTGAAAATTGAAAAATTGAACTAAACTGAGCTCATTTGTTTGATTTGTTTCAGTTTTAAAATAGTAATTCAACTTTTATTTTAAAAATTTTATTATGCGATTTCAGTTTTCTATTCGATTTTAATGTCCATTAAACAAAGAATAAAAAATCGAATAATATCAAGATCAAGAAATTAAGTTCATTTGGGAAGAAAATAAATTGAACGTTGATCTCATTTTGGTGATCGATCATCTTTAGGCTCACTCATGGGTCCTATAAGATAATCCTGCATCGATTGTGATCATCATTGTTCTTGATAGCTTTTGATTAAGGGTTTGTTTGGGGCAGCTGTAGCTTATTTAAAAAGCAGATGTGAAGCTGCTGAAAAATAATTTGATGTTAAAAAATTTGCAGTGGCAATTATATATATATATATTTTCAAAAAAGTCAGACCACAGTTAGAAAGTCGCCACCGCGCTTATCCCGGAACTTGATCTCTTCTTACAACATATTGAGGAGAGTATTTTTTTCTCGATATCCCTCACAATATATTAAGGGAAATATCTTGTTGTATCTCTTCTCACATGATATTGAGAGTCCACATGCTTCTTTTCTTTCACAGTATATTGATCAGTTTTTTTATATTTTTTTGTGCCTCGTCACACTTTATTGAGGAGATGTGTTGGGTATCTTGATTGTATGTGATCAAACTATGAGTCTCACTCGCATATATCATATCTCTCTTACCGCCGAGCATTAGAACCTTAGGTGCTATGTGTTAGCCTTGACATGTATCATCACATGCAATGCTATAAGTCCAATATGAACTTCTCCATCATATGAGAGTGTAGTGTATTTTGTCTGTCAACCTAGGACTAGGTCCACATCCTTAGCCTGTGACGTCCTCTTTGTCTTGGATGAGGTAACCTATGACTGCTAACAAAGATTCTTCGGCCACCCTTACGACTAAGCAAACTAAGGGCATCAACAATTTAGAATAATGGAACCATGGGATTTTAACCGGGAACGTCATGCCCACTACGTAGTCTATAGGGCTGTCAAAACGGCTCTTTGTTCGCGAACAGCTCGTGTTCGGCTCGTTAAGAAGCTCGTGTTCGGCTCGTTAATTTCGTTCGATAAGTTAACGAGCCGAACACGAACTAAGATGTGTTCGCTCGTGTTCGGCTCGTTTTGGCTCGAAATACTACTCATTATGTTTATATATATATACATAAAAGTAGTATTTTTAAAAAAATCTAATTATCTACAAGGCTACGAAGATTTATAAACAATTAAAATATTGATTAAGAAAATAGAATAAAAATTCTTAAATTCGATTCAAATGATGTTTTAATATAAATAATAATTTTTAAATCTTGCTTAAACCCTTATCGTCTTATGGCTACGTGATTAGGGCTCTTAAAAGGATTCTTTGTTCGTGAATAAGCAAACGAGCCGAACACGAACACACTTTTTGAGCTCGAAATATAAACGAGCCGAACAAGAGCTGAGCTTGACTCGCTCGTGTTCGGCTCGTTTACTCCCCTAGTAGTCTAGTTATCTTCTTTGATTTGTTTCAATGTCTTTGAGCCCATCCTCCTTTGATTCCTGTAACTTTCTTATTTTTTTAATCTCCTGTAGAGCCCCAAAGGAAAATGAACAAACACCTTAATCGAGATTCTTCTTGGGCTCTTTGTCCAGGATGTAATTAATGGTTGAGGCTTGCGCTCATGAGAAACCTGATTACTCATAAAATAAAATTGATTTGTCCTTATCTCTTGCATAGCGGACATCTCAGGTTCGTTCGAGTCACTCATATCTTTGCCTTCTGAGTTCATAGAGAATCATTCAATTTAACTAATTTATGAGCCGATTCATTCAAATTAACCGACTGCACACCCTTAATTAGATGACTTTTTTTTTTTTTTAAACAGGCCGCCTTGTTTTCCTCGGTAACGATGGCGAGGCCGGGCAGCAGGAGTCTGCAGACTTGAGGAGAGCTGGTTATTATTAACTTCTCCTCCAGTCATTACTAGAGCTTGGATGACTTAGATGCAGAGATATCATCCAGTGCTGCTTATGTTCCGCAGAAATGACTCAACAGCAACCTGCCGGCGCTTATTCTTCGATGTAGAAAAGCTCGTGTAAGAACAGATCAAATTGGGGATAGGACTGAAGAAGAAACATTATTTTCTTTTCATGAAGGCGATAAACCGTTTCGATTTTCGGTTGATGTAAGCTCAAATGATGATGATTAGATGCATTCGTTTAACATGGCTATGTTCATTTTAGTTTTTCATAATTACCATTGATTCTGTATCATTGATAGTAGTATGCTATTATGAAGCGTGATGTTACCTAATTTTATCTTGGTATATTGATCTTGAGGGTGCTTTCAAATTGTTTGGTCATTAAAATTTTTTGTGGCATTTACATATATGCCACAAAATTCTTACGAATTTACATATCTAACATCTGAACATTCATATTTACTTACATATCACTCAAGTATTTAGCAACACGTTAAAAATGCCGCCATCATTATCGTTTTAGAAGTGAAATACATCTTTCCATGCATATGTTTATGATGTCATGGTATTAAGAGTTAAATAAGGAACTTTGGGTGTTTAGATATGTAAATACATAAGAATTATGGCATTGTATGTAAATTTTCCAAAAGGTTAATAGATGCTTCAGTTTTGGTGAGAATTTAATATTGTTTTTTGTGTTTAGGGTTTAGGGTTATTCTACATCTTCATGGATATAGCTTCAGTTTTGCATCATTTAAAGTGCAGATGATTTACATAATGCTTGGATTGATCTTTATCTTCTAGAGTTAACTTTAATACATAGCAGCGAAAGATTTGAAAGCATCATAGAATTTAAAAGATGCATTTTTTTGTAATTTAGAGTATAATCAATAATATTTAGGAGCATTTACATATAAACCTTCCATTTTATTTTATTTTTGAACGCCCTTAGGTATGAACGCTACCTTCAGATATCATCATGTATTAATATAACAATTATTTAGAAATCTCCATATCTAAATAATAATGTTTAATGTATAATTTGAATACAAATTAATACATATTTTAGAAGGAAATCAGTATTTGGCAAAGGCCCAAATACGGATTTCCAATGTGTTAGGCCTTATGATGAGAACCCGCTCCTTGTGTTTAAATATTCCAGAACTCAATATCACTGGGGATTGAACCCGTGACCTAAGAGGACTTACAGTGAACCCTGCCAACCAACATGTCACGACTTACGACACACACACACACACATATATATGCATGGTGGAATTGAGCCTAAATATTATATGCAAATGCATTTATGTGTGCCACAATTGAGAATTTGATAAAAATGAAAAATGTTAGTTAGGTTTTTATTATGAATTATAATATTTGAATGAATTTAAAAAAAAATGGATGAAAGAGGGTTGCAGTTTTGTAAATAGCAATTTTACAAGTGCTATGTGGAAATCTACATAGGTAGCACACAATCCTTATATGTTTACATATCTCACGGCTAAAATATTATATTTATATGTATAACACTGATGTTTAAAACCTATGCATGAAAATATGCATTCCACTTTTAATAGTGCTAATTTTGATATGATATTAGAGAGACTAGTGCTATGAGTGTAAATTAAAAATTTAGGGGCGATGCCCTAAGAGTCCATAGAGAGGTAGAACCACAAGGAAATGCCACCCTCAAAATTTATGTCTCCTCAAGAAGATATTAATATTTAGGTTTTTGCCCACTCATAAGAAAACCCTAATAAAAAAAAGCCCAATTTAGCCCCTTGCTTACTTCTATTTTCCTAATTTTTCACAATTTTTACTCGATATTTTTATAATTAAAATTTGGTGGTATTATCATACCGGTTGTTCGTATTGTTTTCCCTAAAAAATTAATTGTATGCATTTTTATTTATTTATTTATTATCATTAGCATTATCATTATCATCATTTAATTATTTAAAATGTGGGTTTGGGGTGTCATTGAGCCTTTCCTAGTTATAAACTGGTTTAACTTTGGCTTGGTAAGTGGCTCGTGTGCTGAACACGTGGAGCTACCAAGCTAAGCTCAAGCCAACCTGACTCCACTCGTTAGCTTGTAAGCTAGCTTGTTAAAAAAAATATTAATATAAGATACACTAAAAATATATTAAAATTCAAAACTTCTATCCATAAATTATTTAAAATATTTTAAAAAATTATACTTTATATCATATTAAGTAATTTTTTATTATTTATCTTCCAATTACTAAAATGTGATTAAAATAATTCTTTTTAAGGAAATTAAAGAATATAATTTTAGGGCTCACTTTTTTAGTCTCACTAAGATTATTTTTCGTCAAATTTTTGCTTTCATTGATGAGGGTTCAAATTCAACATCTTAAAATTTTTAATTTTTTTCTAATAAATTAGTTATGCATGCAAGCACTTATTCATTAACTTTAAGATAATATTGAAATAATTGGCGACAATCTAGTTGGTAATTTAGTCAACTAATATCATTTTTGAAGACAGAATGTCTTCTTTTGAGCACCATCCGACCACTTGTTTAGATTTGTTTGGGAAAGGAAGGAACGGTTAGGCCTCGTCGCTCTCTCCTTTGCTTGGGGAGAACCAGGAAAGCAGTACGACAATACAGAGGATTTTCTCATGGTAGAGTCAACACCGACCTACAATGATATCTTCAGTCGACCACTCCTGGATAGCTACCGGGAGGTAACTTCCATCTGCCATGTAGTCGTAAAGTTTTATGGTGTGGGAAGAAATTACAATTTGGGGGAACTTGGAGCAGTCTATAAACTTCTATTCGCAAGTAGTTTAGAGCATTGATCATGAACCATTTGACATCCAGATTCGGAGGGAAGGGGGTTATGAGACCAATGAGGCCATCCTCCAGGTGGCATTGTCCGACGAAGAACCTGGTAAAGCTTTTCTAATAGGTGAATGTTTTGATGCAGGATTCAGAAACCAACTGCTACAGACGCTTTGGGAGCACCAAGAAGTGTTTGCTTGGAACTAAATGGAAATGCTCAACGTTTCGATTGATGCAATGTTGCCACCGACTGAACATCAACCCCTATTCTCGACCATTCTAATAGAAGTTCCGGTCGATCACCATAACTTTGGTCGAACCAATAGCGACAAAAGTACAAAAGTTGTTGGGTGCCGACTACATTCGTGCAGTCCAGTACCCAACCTGGCTCTCGAATGTTATCATGGTCAAGAAAGCCAACGACAAGTGACGGATGTGCGTCGACTTCACTAACCTCATTGTGGCTTGCCTAATGGACACCTACCCCTGTCGAAGATTGACACCTTGGTGTACGCAATGGTTAAATACTTAGTAATGAGTTTTCTTAATGCTTACTCCGGCTACCACCAATTAAAGGCGTATGCAGCTGACGCAGAGAAAATCACATTCATTACTGCACAAGGAATTTTTTGTTTTAATATAATGCCCTTCGTGCTTAATAATGTTGGGGCGACGTAACAACGCCTCATGGATATAATTTTTTTTAATAAAAAAAGGAAAGACTGATGAGCTTTTATGTCAACGATATCTTAGTTAATAATAAGTCAGTTGAACAACACATCAAAGATATAAGGGAGATATTCAGAACACTCAAAAGATTCAATATGAGATTGAACCCTATCAAATGCACCTTCGGGGCATCGACTGATAAGTTCCTCGGCTTCTTGTTGACCCCGATGGATTGAAAGCCAATCCCAAGAAAGTAAAGGTGATCCTAGACATACCACACCCTTGGAGCACCAAGGAAATTCAGAGATTGACCAACCGTATTGATGGGCTCAATCATTTTATCTTGAATTCATGCGACAAGTTTGTAGCATTCTTTAGGGCAATAAGAAAAAATCAGCTTTTCGAATGGATAACCGAATACAAAGAGGCATTCAAAAACTTGAAGGATTCATTAGCATCCCCACAAATGCTCCAAAGCCCGAAACCAGCAGAAGAATTGTCATTGTACCTGAGAGTCAAGCGAGAGACTGTAAGCTCAGTTTAGTCTGAGAGGAGGCAGGAAAACAATAATCGATTAAAATTTAAATTATAATATTGATATGGAATAAAATTCATACAATTTGTTAGAGCATTAATTATATTAAGAATGATTTTTATAGTTGTTCCCTCCTTTTTGTAACTGTACAAAATACACTCTTATATATAAGAGGCAAAATGACGACCAAAGGGAGGCAGGTCATTTGGATTCCCCCAGTTCTTTCCGCAATAACTCTTAGTTCAATTTATTCTCTCATTCACTTAACTCTAACTCTTGAGGAGTGTTTAGAAAAGACAATCCGGGATCCAAAAGTCATCAAAACATTTTTGATGGTATCTTTACTTATCATCATTATAGAGCTATGAAAAAAAGCACTCATCCTAACCTAAAACATGGAATATCTTGAGGTGTAGAGGGTTATTTCATTTATTTTTTTAATACTTGAAAGAAATGTCTCCCTTTTCAAGAAGTTACTATCTCCAGAGCATTTTAAGAAAATTTGTTCATTTTTATTATGAATGTTTATTCTTCTTTTAGAGTATCCTATTTTACAATAGATGTTTTGTAAATGCTTATGGCAATATTCTAAAAGCATAAGATTGACAACCATAAAAGAGAAGATAAAAGTTATGTGATTCAATTTCAGTAAACCGACATCCATTATCACACAAACATCAAATAATTCGCTAAGTTTCAAAATATATTCATGTTGAATTACACTTTATAAAAATAAGAATACTAACAAGGATAGTATTCGCTTGCAAAGAAAAAAAATAGTCACCTACAAAGATAAGGCTTCTAATTCTTTTTCTTGAAGAAGCTAAAGAATTATAGTTGCTAGCATCCGAAGATTTTTTTTTTTCTCTTATGGATAAAACAACTTTTCACTCCTTTCCTATTTCTCTATTATCATCATTGTTTCTTATTATATGATGCTTAATCTATTGTAATTATCCTCTTATAGGTAAATGTTGACTTCTGATTTATATGTGGGTTATGCTCAAATATTAATAACATTGAGAAAATGAGAGGGACAAAGAAATAGAGAGAAGGGAGGAGGAAGGATCTCGAAAGAAGAGGAGAGGTCCCTCGTGTGAGGTCCTAGACATTTCCTCCCTCCCGAAAAATTATTCCTTATTTTAAAATTTTGACAATCTATTTATAGAACTTGGATCATCCTTTACTTAAGTACAAAATTTGATAAGAAATAAATAAAAAGTACATTGAAGTATGCAAAGCTATATAAGGTAATGTCACATCTCAAAGTTGGGCCATGCAATGGCCTATAGAGTTATGAAATGTGTGTCCCAAGAGTTGGAACGAACCCTTAAAACTTGACACTTAGTACTCAGCTCTTGGAACATCATAATTGGTTAGCTCAATACTTATCAACACATCAACTTGTTAACTCAATGGTTGTGGAGCTCAACAAAATAAATTGGCAGGGCAACTTTGTTGGGTAATCTGGCAAGTTCACAGGGCATCCTGGTTGGGCAATACGACAAGTCTCAATAGAGGAACTTGGTAGGTGGGTAATGCAACCTAATGGTGCAATATGGTAGGTTGATGTGGCAACTTAGCAATGACAGACACCTCAGAGTTATACAATATCTCTGAAACCCCTCAAGTAGAATGAGTCTTAACATCAAAACACCTTTTGGTGTAATGGTAGAATTTTGATAGAAATTACAAATTTAAGTGTGCTCGTGTTGGAGCACTTCTATGATGGGCAACCTTTTTGGAAGTTACACTAATGAGATAACACCTTAGGACCATTAGACCAAAACAAACAATGCAATGATGGTTGGGAGTTCACACTATAAAAAATGGTATCAGAATATTACACCAATTGAAAGATAAGAACTAAGTGCAAATTAGAATAAAGTGCTATGTCATGTGAGCCATCTTTTAAACCATGGATGAGGCAAAGTGCTGCATGGTGTGTTACACCTCTTGAATCTGTAGGGGCTACCTTTAGAGTCCTATATGTCCAGTAGATGATTCTGTATATATAACAATGACAAGGACGTGAACTATTTAAGTGGGGGAGATTATGAAACATTTTAAGTAGAAAATAACTGAACTCTTAAATATTAAGACACCTCTTGGTGTAATGGTATAATTTTGATAGAAACTACAAAGTTAAGCATGCTCATGTTGGAGCACTCTCAGGATGAGCGACCTATGAAGTTACAACAACGGGGAAAAACTGTGAGGTTATCGAGCTAAAAAGAGTAATACCTCAATTAATGAGAATTTAGGCTATCATAAATGGTATAAAAGCTTTACATCAGATAAAAGATGTGAACTAAGTTCCATAAAGAATAAATTGCTAAACCAAAGGGGCCACTTCTTGAACTTTAGATGGGGCAAAGTTTTACATGGTGGATCCAATTCTTGAATCTGTAGGGGTCACCTCTAGAGTATTATCTGCATGACAAATGATTCTACATATAGAACATTAATGAGGATGCCAGGAACTTAAGTGCACTAATGAGGATGTCAAGAACTTAAGTGGGTTTGATTGTGAAACATCTTAAGTAGATTTACACCAGATGAATAATGTGAATTAAATGTCATACGAAATAAAGTGCTACACTATGGAAGCCACCTTGTGAACTTTGGATGGGGCAAAGTGCTATATGATGGGACCCATCTCTTGAATTTGTAAGGGTCACCTCTAGAGTCCTATATGCACGATGGATGATTTTGCGTATATAGCCCTAATGAGGATGATAGGAGCTTAAATAAGTGATATTTTGAAACCTCTTAGGTAGATGAAGTTGAAATCTTAGGGTCTATTTGGGGTAGTTGCAGTTGTTTGAAGAAGCAAGTGAGAAACTGTTGTTCAAAAAGCTGCGGTGGATATTAGTTTTTTTTTTAAATACCACAGTTTTCTAGCAACCACAGTAGATAGTCAGGTCTGATGGGAAAATGTAGCTTTTAGTTGCAGCTTTTTGAAACCTCAGACAAAATGCAATTTTACCAAAAAGGAAGAACTGCAATGCAACAACGCAATGCTACCCCAAACACACCTTTAAACATTGATGCACACTTTGGAGTAACAATGAAGTTTTAATAGAAACTGCAAAGCTAATGAGCACTCCTAAGATAGGGGACCCTCAGAGAAGTTACACCAACATGAAAAAACTATGTGTCCATTAGGCCAAAGAAGATAATATCTTGATTGGTGTGAGTTTAAGCTGTCACAATGACAGTGAAACATTACAATAGCTGAAAGATAGAAACTAAGTGTCTTACAAAATAAAGTGTTATGTTATGGGAGCCATCTCCTGAACAATGGATGGGGCAAAGTGTTATATGTTGGGAGTAACCTCTTGAATATGTAGAGGTCACCTCTAGAATCTTTTCTCGCTGATGGATGATTCTGGGAATAGACCACTAATGAGGATGTCAGGTACTTAAATGTGGGAGATTGTAAAACCCCTTAAGTAGGATGAAGTTGAACTCTTAACCATTGAGGTGCCTTTTGGTTTAACAATGGAATTTTGATAGAAATTCTAAAGTTCAATGTGCTCGTGCTGGAGCACTCCTAGAATAGGTGACCTCTTAAAGTTACACCAATGAGGCCGAGGCAAGACCATGAGGCCTTTAGGCTAAAGAGGACAAGTCCTTGATGGGTGAGAGTTTGGGTTGTCACAAATGGTATCAAAGCATTACACCAGCTAGAAGATGAGAACTAAGTGTCATACATAACAAAGTGTTATGCCATAACAGTCATTTCTTGTGCCCAAGATGGGGCAAAAGTTTTACATGGTGGGAGCAATCTCTTGAATATGTAGGAGTCATCTATAGAATCTCATTTTTTTAGTGGATAATTCTAGATATAGAGTACTGACAAGAATGTCATATACTCAAGCGGGGGATATAATGAAACCTCTTAAGTAGAATGAAGCTGAACTCTTGAACATCAAGACACCTTTTGATGTGATGGTGGACTTTTGATAGAAACTCTAAAGTAAAGTGTGCTTGTGCTAAAACACTCATAGGATGAGTGACCTCCTAAGAAGTTCCATAACATAGAAAAATTGTGAGACCAATAGGTCAAAAAGAACAATACCTTGATGGTTGAGAGTTCAAGTTGTCATAAATGGTATCAGAGCGTTAAACTAGCCGAAGGATGGGAACTATGTGATATACAACCATTGGACCCATTTCTTAAACCCTTAATGGGGCAAAGGTGGAAGCGAATTCTTGAATATGCAAGGGTCACCTCTAGAGCCTTATCTGCATGGTTGATGATTCTGAGTATAAAGCACTGACGATGACATCAAATACTTGAGCGAGGGAGATTATGAAACTTCTAAAGGTGAATGCCACCAAACTCTTAAACATCCAATTTTTTGGTATAACAATGTAATTTTGATAGAATCTCCAAAATTAAGCATGCTTATGCTGGAGCACTCCTGAGATAGGTGACCTCCAAGGAAGTTACGCCAGCATGGCAAAAATGTGTGGCTATTAGGCCAAATAGAACAATACCTTGATGGGTGAGAGTTTGAACTGTTATAGTAGAAAACTTAAATTTAATAAAGCTTCTTTGATTGTCACTATCTTCGAAAAATAATTATTAGTGGATTAATTTTAACTTAATCATTGTATTGAAAAATCAATTGTGAATGAATCTTAATTTGGTAGTCATCAATCATGAAAAATCATAATCAAATCTTATCCAAGTTAATTAATAAAATTAGGTTCACGCTTAAAAAAAAATCAAATGTTGCTTTGTGATAGTAAGACTCAATGAGACAAGTGAATGGCAAGTTGAAGGCCATGATTCATCCCATCTACTAAACTTACTTTGCAACTATAAATAAGAAAAATATTGTAGTATGAGCTATAGTGAATGCTCCTTAGTTATATGTTCAGGGCTGTAAAAAAAAATTGTGGTCCACGAACATCTCATATTTGACTCGATAAATAGCTATGTTCGATTTGTTTGTTAAGCAGAAGAGTCAAACACGAGCAAATTTTTTAGCTCAATTTATAAACAAGTCGAACACGAATTTTTTCTTTGATATTCGACTAAATTTGACTCAAATTAATTAAATAATTAATTAATAATATTTATATATTAAATTTTTATACTGTATTTTAAAAAATATTGAGTTTATTAATTTTTAAATAACTTGAGGTAAGATTGCAAATACAAAATAAATTTTACGTGTTGAATATGTAAATAAATAAGAATTGAGTGGTATGTCCCTCACCCCCTCACCTCTCCACCCGTGGTCCCTCCCGCCTTCCATCCCTCTCCCGCCTCAAAAAGCTTGTGTTTTGCACTGTTGCATATGAAAAATTGTAAATACATAAGACTTGGGGTTATGCATGTAAAATTGGTTGGTATGTATGTAAATGTCCGAAAACAAAAAATTGCCCACGGTCCCGCGGTAGTCCCGTGGTCCCGCCATCCTCCATGGCTCCATTTTTAATCCCACATCGCCAAATACTCCAATAAGCACTTATGATATGCTCTTTAGATGAAAGACAGGAGTCAAATTTGTGAAACCAGCTTCACGCTAAGGCTTAAAATAAAAGCCGAATTCAATTAAATTTGACTTTAAAGTTGAATTTATGCATAATATTTTACTCATTAAACTTTAATAAATTATTATTTGATACAAATATTAGTCTAATTCGAACAAATAAACAAACACTACTCTTGTGCAATTTCAAATATGAGCCAAACTGAGTCAAATACAAACAAACATTTGGCTCCCTCAAGTCTCAAATTCTACTCCTTTACACCCCAATTACATTCAAATACGAGAAGAGTACAGTAATTGGGGACGAGATAAAAAGGTCGGGATGACTAAACCCCACAAGAGTTTCACCCCAAAAAGAGAAGCAAAATAGGAGATGTCAATTATTTGGGAAGTGATAACAAGTGTTTTGTAGCGTTCAAACCAAGTAACATTTTTTTTCAACTCCAACTCATCTGACGAGGGTACAAGAAATTCTGATATATATCATACACTGAACTGAACCTGGAGACACAGCATCCACAGCAATGGTCCCCTCAGATCAAGACATAAATCCTCCCCCCCAGCACTTTACTCCCCCACCTACATGTTCCACAAAACAAATAAATTCTCCATAATAGCTACCTATTATATAGGAAAGCAGCTTAACCATATAAAGTATAATTCACTGTCCATCTCCCCCAGTCTTCTTCCAACCGTAGCAGCCATCGCTGCAACTATCATAAATACTGCCAACACATATCTTCTGAATCCTTCTGTTCTCAACTCCAGAAGTCTTCCTACTCTTTCTTTATCAGTTGTCTTTCTCCAATATCTCATCACTGGAAAGTTCTCTTCCACCCTACCTCTTCACCCCCTTCGACTCCAAATTATTAAATTCCCTCCCTTTTTTTTTGTTTCTGATGCATAACTGACAAAAGAGATCCTTTTCCTTTTATCATTCCATAACATGTGAGCTTCTCTTCTTTTTAGACTAGGAATTCTGAAAGCTAAGCTGAATCCGACTCTTGGATCAATAAGCCATTACTCTTTTCGCTTTTCCCATTTGTGACCTAAGCTGAATCCTACTCTTGGATCAATAAGCCATTACTCCTTTCGCTTTTCCCATTTGTGACACTTCAAACCTGTTGAGGTCAAAAGTGAAATTTATGGTAATCAAAGATGCATGAGATGCATAGCTGCAATCCT
>NW_018248317.1:0-427 GCF_001263595.1 Phalaenopsis equestris
GGTTGTGTAGTCTTGGAGGAGCTCTCGAAACAGTGTAAACATGGTTCCCTCAACAAAATTTTTCTGGTCCCCTTTTAGTCGTGGAAGAGTGGTTTAAGTAAAATAGCTTAGGTTGGCTGTCATGGCCTCACTTTGGTGCATTTTGGAGCTTAGGTGGAGGGCTTCAAGATGCTAAACACCAATCAAAGCTAGAAACATTGGATGGGTGAAATTGGGTTTGAACTTAGGCATGGGGGGGGTCTTAGTTTTGGCTCCTCTGGCGACTACGGTGGCTGGACATGGTAAGGGAGGTGCTTAGATGGCTCAAAAACCTCAAAGGAATCTATCACAACAATTAATTTGGGCTAGTGATTGGTTTTGGCAAAGATATGTATGACTTAAGCAATCCCTTGATTTAAAGGACCTTTGGTCCATGGCTCATCTAGGG
>NW_018248318.1:0-398 GCF_001263595.1 Phalaenopsis equestris
GAGTTATTACCAATTCTGTCATTGCTGCTACTACTACAAAGTTTGGAATTTGCATCCTTGATATTTTTTTTTTATGCAAACAGACTGGAGTTAGATTTGATAGTTAGGAGGCAATCTTACAACCTCTTTAGCTCATTACCAGTTTGAATGTGAAATCTTATTCAAATCATTTCAGTTTTGGTTGGAAAGGGGGATTTTCTAGTAGTTCTGCTACATCGACATCACAAGCTTCTACTTCACATGCTTCTACATCATGAGTTCAGACTTCTAGATCTGGTTCTCAGTCACAGCTATTGGACAAGATTTTGAATAATGTCATTTATACCAATAAAAAGGTATCAAGCATAGAACATTTTGCAGAGGATATGGATGGATATATGAAGAGACATAGTGATTAT
>NW_018248319.1:0-384 GCF_001263595.1 Phalaenopsis equestris
TAGCATAAATAGAAACAAAAATCTTTAACTTACAAAGCATGATCACTATGAAATTTATTTATTTATTTATTTATTGTTAATTAGCTATATTACATTAAGCTTGAATTCATTATTTTAAGTAGAATAATAGAAAAAAAAAGTATTCAATTCACTAACAAAATGCATCTCATCTCAAAGAATCTCATGAATATATCAATAATGCAGACAACTAAAACTCAGAATTTAAAAATGATTTTATCAGGTAAATGTAATTAAAAAATTCTAAATTTTTACTAATAAATTATCAAGTAAATGTAATATGACAACAGAAAGCCATGATGAAATATAGCAAAAGAAATCCAACTACACACATCAAAAAGATCTGTGAACCATCAAAAAAACTTA
>NW_018248320.1:0-648 GCF_001263595.1 Phalaenopsis equestris
AATAAATACATAAACTTTAAAAATATATATCTTTGCGTAGGGAAATCATAAAAATAAAATAAAAATACCCCTAAACTAAAAAAAATAAATAAATAAAACAGAGAGGAACCTAGGAAAAATAAAATTAAAAACAAAAATAGAAATTGTATTTTTAAGTATTAAAAATAATCAAACAATAATTAAAATTCCAAAAATATAAATATAAGTAAAAAATTAGAAAAATTGCTCTGATTTAATATTCAAATAATAAAAAAAAACTTTCATCTTTACATCTACTATAAAAAAAATTATAATCTACATACACGCCATTTTATTAAAATTTTTCATGTTTTTTTTTGTTTTGTTGCTAAAAATAAATTAATGTTTGTGAAACCACTAAAAATAATTTTTATGTATTTTGAATATTTTTAAAATCTATTATATCTCAATTAAATATATCAAATATATTTTTTTTTCAGAGATCAAACCATAAACAAAAAAATAGAAAATCAAAAATAAAAATGATCCCAAAGGACCCCTGATATGATATCTGGTTATATCTAACCTCACTAGCTATCAATATTTTGTTTCTAATTCAATCTTAGGCGGTGTTTGGCTACAGGTTTTAAATTATTACAATACAAATTACTCTACTTTGCAGGATTTTAA
>NW_018248321.1:0-342 GCF_001263595.1 Phalaenopsis equestris
CTCTCTGAAGTTGGCTTCCATTAAACTTTTTTTAACTTTATTTTGAAGTGCTCAGGTTTTATGCCTTATTATTTGATTAAAACATAAGAAAATCTCATTGAGTTGGTTATGTGTATACCAAGATTGGCTTTTAGGGTGAATGCACATGTTAACAAGCTTTGCAGGCCCATGAAAGAACCTTTTTGAGGCAATACAAGTGTTAACAGGTTCCATGAGCTTGAAAAGTTCATATTTAAAACACAAACATTTCATTCCAATCTCATTTGCCGAAGTGATAAGTCGATCTCAATTGTTAAAGTGGTTTGCTGATCTCATTTGTTGAAGTGTCCAACAGATCTCTCA
>NW_018248322.1:0-547 GCF_001263595.1 Phalaenopsis equestris
GCTGAGCATGGCTGGCTCGGGTTCGACACGTTTACACCCCTAACTGAAGGTGTTTATTATGAATAGAATTTTAATAACACAACAAAGAAAAATAAAAAAAAAATGATTTATAAAATTAACATGTATCAAATAATTGCAAAGAGAAATGATGACCTCCATAAACCTACATTCTATGAGTTATTGTACTAAACCATTACACTTGGAGTGATGATCATTTCTATATAAATACAATTATGAAGATATATTAGTTATTTTATAGTTATTATATATTTAAGTGATAATTCTTTCATCAAATTAACTTTTATAATTTTGACCACACTTCCATTTGACTTTATGACATTCATATCTAAAAGTTGGTATGTTTAACTATTTGATCAAAGATATTGCTAATCATCATTATCTCTGGATCATCACCATTAAATCACTATTGGTCGCTCGATTCAGTCTCGTTCTCAGTGGGCCAGTCAAATCAACCTAGAGAAGTTAATATTATTCTGTCATATTTTGAAACAGGGGCATGAATCCACCATTTATTATTGATAATTAT
>NW_018248323.1:0-405 GCF_001263595.1 Phalaenopsis equestris
ATATATTTATATTGAGAAATTGAATTTTAATATAGTGTTGAAATCACAAAAATTATAATTCAGGGACAATAAATATATTATAAGTATAATAATGAGAGTACAATCATAACTAATATAACATGACAAACAAGAAAATTGATATAGTTAAAAAGCAATCATAATAATTACAACACAACATTATTAAATATATTTCATTTAGAAATTAAATAATTAATGCACTATTTGCTATGATTTAACAATATAATCTAATATTTTTTAACTATTTACCTTTGAGTTTTTGAATTTTAATCATTATAAAATAAATCCATACATAATCTGATTCTTTAGAATGATATCAACTTGAGCGAAATTTTAAAAAGATATTTCTTTGAAGTTTGGTGGATGATTTATTGTATCTCATGCATT
>NW_018248324.1:0-710 GCF_001263595.1 Phalaenopsis equestris
GTGTTGTGACGGTAGTAGTTTTAGACTTCTTGCAGACAGAGAAGTCTTGAAGGCAGTTCAGCCTGAATTCTGTAGACGGTTCCTGTATTTCTACTGCAGCGATCTTCATCACTACAAATGGGGCTTTCTCGAGGTTGACCTCGAGATCTTCAAATCTGGCTCCAAATTTGATGGTAGGAGTGAGGTTACGGGCTTCGTGGCTCATTGGCAGTTTGTAGAAAAAGGCCAGCGTTGGGTAGGCCATTGCAGCAGGCTTGAAAATAGAAAGTTTTGGGGTTAGCTATATGGCCAAAACCTCGTAATTTTAAGTGCAAGCGCTGAAAGTAGATGTTGATTTGTAGGCCGGGCAGGTCTTAATTTATGGGTACTTTAAAATTTTGATTAAAAAAAATCAAGAGGTGTAAAATTTAATTAATATTAAAAAATTTTAAAGGGTGCGCAACACAACATGGGTGCCAACACAACATGATTTGGCTTAATTTGCAAGATAGCAAATAAAATTTGGAAGGGAGATGTGTATTTTATGACCAATTGTGGGACCCATTTAGTGGCAAACAATGCACAGGTGGGCTAGTCCACCGACACACCTATTGGGAGTCTGACCCCACATGAAAATTTAAAAAGTCTTTAATGGCCTCCTGAATCCCTTTGTTCAAAGATGGTTGAACAGATAGGCCTGAAGTCCAAGGAGTTAGTCATACTTTCCCAAG
>NW_018248325.1:0-227 GCF_001263595.1 Phalaenopsis equestris
CTAAATACCCTAGGATCTAGCCTTAAGATTTTCCTGTTTTGACTCTCTTACAGGACTAGACTTGGACTCACCCCCTTTAGAAATTCAAGTCATTTCCTCACTCTTTGTGGTTTCATATGGATGGTTTTAGATCCTCAACATTTTATTGAGTCGATGGAAAAGCCGACATATTGAAGCTCAAATTGAGCTCCAATAAAAATTTGAAAGACGTAGGTGGACACCGTGGC
>NW_018248326.1:0-3066 GCF_001263595.1 Phalaenopsis equestris
GCAATCTCAAATGATCTATTTTTTATGTGAATAATGTAACAACAAGAGCTCTCATTCATCAACATATTTTCCACTTTGCTTCATTAATAACGTCATAATTTTGTCTCGTTGGTGTAACTCTTGAGGAAGTCAACCATGATATCCCAGGTGTATTCCCACACGAACAATCTTAACTTTGGAGGTTTTGATAAATTAAGTTTCAACTGTTGCACCAAAAGATCAACAATTTCAACTTTGTTCTACTTTAGACCTAAAAAGATTTGGGCCTGTTATATAAAAAATGATCTTAATCTATTATAATTAAATGACAATATGATACTCAGTAAAACTCAATAGAGAAAAATGAGTCCTTTAGCTGACCCCACTTAGTAAAATAAAAGCTTTTTGTTATTGTTGTTGTTGTCGATGATGCTTAACTATCAACTTCATGCTCGTGCAATGCTCTTGTACTATTTATAACAGCTCGAAATCTCATCCCTCGAAATATTATCCGCTCATAGTGTTGTCCCATTATTATAGCTTCTCTTGAGATTACTCGAGAGTGCGTCATTACACCAAAAAATGTCTAAGAGTTCAACTTCAACATACTTAAATTTTTCACAGATAAAGACTGGACGTTTAATTTTCATTCCTTTACATATGTTTCTAGCTGTTCAAACTGATCATATTGATTAAAATCAGTGCAAAGCCACAGAGAATGCTTTCGGCTGTGAGCAATGGCCTGAACTGCTGCAAAGAACTAAGGAAAAAAAAAGGTTATTTCCCCTCACAAAACCTTGCTGGTATTGGTACCATGACAATGTCTTAAATGTTTTAACTCACATTTTAGCAGTGAGTCAGTATTCATGGAAATTTTAGGATGATCGATTATTTCAATGGAAATTCTAAATTCATAAGTTATGGAGGCCGAATGAAATATGCAAAAATAATAAAAAAAAACTTAAGAACATGACTGCATTGTAAAAGTTTTTTTAGCATGCTTCTAAAATTATTATGCTGCCATTCCTTTTTCGACACCAAGTAATTTTCATTTTTTGACAGTTATTTTGTCTGATGTACAGCTACGTGATGTTTCATATATTTTTGGCTGCTTTTTTATAATAATAATAATAATAATAATAATAATAATTGTACATCAGATATGTGTCTATATGAATCGCAAGGAAATTCAATGGACAAAAAGTACAAAAGAGCCTCGTCCACAAGCGGAAAACGAAGGGCTCCTTCATGAGATGACTAACCATTAACCGACAAAATACCAAAAGATCTATCTATTAGTACCTTTTCATGAAGCAATCCCCCTATTTATAGAGGAGAGTGATACAATATATGAGATTACATATGTAACAACTTAATGGGAGTGCTACAAGATATTTTTGATATTTTACATATATAGGTCTTCGGTTCAGTCACCCTAAAGACTAAAGTCTATCGAGCTGAACGGAGGCATCAACTTGCCCCTCATCATAGCACGATTCAAGGGAAGAATTGACAGCACCAGCTTTCTCACAGAAGCCCTTGAGATTCCTCATTCAGGGTCGAGAACTAGCCATCTCATAATTACACAGATCATCCCCGAAGCGTCACCTCGCCGACAAGTAAGTTATCTGTCAGAATACGATGATTCACTTTTTGTCCGATAGTCTAGCCTTGCTATGCCAGTAGAAGTTCCTTATATAGGGATCAATATTAAATAACCAAACTAGCACTGCTGACCGACAAAATCAATACAACCGAGTCGAATCTCGCCGATATGAAGGTCATCAAAGGCCGGCTGACAACCCCTATTCAACAATGGTGAATGAGCAGGTATTGCCTAACCAGAACCAACCAAGTCATAGGGTGACCAAACCAAAGGCTTATATATGTAAAATATTTAAGATATTTTGTAACACTCCCATTAAAATAATGACAGATATGTAATCTCATACATTGTATCCCCCAACTCTGTAAAGAAGGGGATCGCTTCATGGAAAGATACTAATAAACAATTGAGATTATTGTTCATTATTGTGCATCATGCTTCATGGAAAGATACTAAACAATTGAGATTATTGTTCATTATTGTGCATCACTCTCGGTTTGAAACATAATACAAACAATTTGATATATTCTTATGATCTGGTAATGAAATCATGTTAACATTTGCCTCCAATTTAATTTTGTTTTTCATATGCCAAACCATTTCAGATGTAAATATTAATATATGCATGTCACCCTGTCAATTGTTGTTAAATGAATATATAAGAAATTATAATCTTTATAGTTCACTTGGGATCATTTATCATGCCATATAAGCACATTTTCTCGATCCATAAAAATGTCCATTTTCAATATTATTGAGCGAGCAAACACTGCCGGTCAATTGGTGGCCACCTCCATATCCACAATCATTAAAATATTACGTCCCGTCCGGACTCAGCTTACTTCCGAACAACTACTGCGATCTATTCGGACAACTACTGCGATCTACCGGAGGTTATTTTTTTTTCTCTGCTCCTTCTGGTGGATTGCAACAGTTGTCCGGACGCATCTTACGTCTGGACTCCAAACGTAATATTTTTTTACTGAGATTGGAGGTTTACATTTCTTCCACTAAATTGTTATTTATTTATAAGATAAATTATCAAAATATTTCAATTATTTATGTGAATCATTTTAATTCCAGAGTTTATAGAAATGTTAAAATAATCTCATACTATTTTAACATTAAACTGTAATAATCCTTCATGGGAGCTATTTCAGACCCAAATTTAAAAGTTTGGGATTATTTTAACACTTCTATAAACTTTGAAACTAAAATGACCCAATGTAAATAATTGAAAACAATTTTAGCACTTTATTCTTTATTTATATATCGAACCGTTAAATCTTCACATTTATTTATATAATACTCTAATCTTGATATCATATATATTACAAACATCATTAGTGTTATGCAATTTATATAAAAATATGATAGAAATAAATATAAAAATTTAAATATTAGATCTGTAAATAAAAAAAAGGTAGCATTTATGTTAAAAAATTCTAAATCGATATTTAGCATGAACGGAAAAAAAAATA
>NW_018248327.1:0-2359 GCF_001263595.1 Phalaenopsis equestris
TTCTACACCCAATAAAGAATATTTCCCTATTTTTTTGCTCCTAATTTCATGAATGAATTTCTTCTTTATGAAATCAAATGTGATCCTCACTTGTTGTAGAACACATACTCTATTTCCCGGATCATATGTTTCACAACATATTTTAGCAAATCAATTAACCAGATTGAAAAGTAAATTAAGTTTGGAGTTGAATTGGAGTTGAAAAATCATAACAATCTATTTTCTATTTTAATTATGGCATATTCATATTATCTCTTCATTTCTCCAGATCTCAGAATAGGGGGAAAGATAGAGGAAACTACTCCGACCTCATGAGAAAGATATGAAAAAACACAAATTTCATACATAAAAATAGTTTATAGACCACTAAATAAACAAACAAACTTTTGTGGAACTCTTTCTCAAAGCAAATCCATTGTAGCCTTTCCTTAGAAATGCAAGAAGAAGAACTCTCTTACTTTTCTCCTTCTCCATAATTCTTACAAAAAGTTTCACAGTAAATCTCACCACAAGAACACTAAACTATGAAAGCAAAATTACTAATTAACTCCAATATATGGTGGAATGAAGATGGATTATGGAAATGTAGCGTGGTGGAATGTTGTAGAGCAAAAAAATAATGGAGAGGAGCCCTTTTCTGATGAAATTGGGCCCCAAATAAAGTCCAAAATTGGTTCTCCTAGAGGTACCTCCAAAAACTCTTCAAAAAATTTCCAAATACATCGAACCGTCTAGAAACAGGGTTTGAACCGTCTTTGGCGTCGTAGCACTAATTTAGCATCGTCGGCACTAAGTAAAAATCCTCCAGCTTTCAGTTGTTCTGCATCGTCAGTACTGACCTTTGCGCTGTTAATGCTAAGTATTTTCTCAAAAATGTCATTTTGACTCCAAGTTTCATCATTTTTGCTTTAATCCCTAAAAATCAACAACTTGCAAGAAAACATCAAAATACCTTCCATTAAAGTACAATATCACCATAAATAGGTTTAAAATATTGGTTTAAAAATGTATATCGTTTCAGTGTATCAGCTCTCACTCTAGAGTTCCCTCTTCTACCTCCACATGGGGGTAACATTTTGTATCAAAACTTAAAACTATAAATCAATGTTGCCTTAATTTTGGTTGAGGTTTAGTTTTTCCTATTTAGTAGCCTAAGGCCTAGCCATAGTACTTTCCCATTCACTATTCTTAGAAAACTAGATAAGGAGCCCTCACCATTAGAAATTTCAAACTCTTCTCCATTCAGCTTTAAGTTTCACATATTGGTCCTAACCTCTAGCACTTAGTAGGTGAGGTCACTATGAGGGAACTCAAGATGAGTTACCCTTAGGACTGCTGGATATTAGGGTTTGACCCTGGGTGTTGTTCTAGGGCTAAGGCACTCACTTGTAATCACTTGTACTCACAATCACTCACTATACTAAACCTAAACTTCTAGGCTTTGGTCCCTTGATACTTTTGGGAAACTCCTGTAGATGGTTCCCTAAATCCTCTAACCATGGGCTAGGATTTAGCTAAGACCACTACATAAAGAACCCGAAATGGGGTTTCCATTGGTCTATGGCTTGTTGATGGTGGTTGGCACTCCAACTCAACCAAGATACCCAACCTACCCTTTTGCTCCTAAATTTTCCCAAATTACCTAGATACCCTTGGGACCCCAAATTTGGGCAAAATTTTCAAATCTACCCAAAATACCGAACTTGACTCAAAAATCATTAAACACCTTTAAAACACCCAAAGTACCCAAAATCACCTAAATTGGCCAAATTACCAAAATACCCCACCTACCCCAAAATTCCAACAATTCTGAAAAAATCCGAAAAATTCCCAAAAGCTCCCAAATATTCTCAGTTTCATTTTTCTCAACTATCACATGACCCAATATGGCCAATTTAACCATCTTTGATCAAAACCCCCAAATTACACTTTAAAGGCCCATAGTTTCCCCAAATCACTCCAAATGTCCATCAATTTGATCCCAATCTCCTCAAATTTCAATCCCAAACTCAATTTCACCTTCAATATGACCCAAAAAAACCAAATCAAAGCTCAATTGACCCATTCTTTAAGCCCAATTTTGATTTAGATCAAAACCCCAATTTTGGCTCCATGACTTGGTTCCACCAAATTGAACCCATGGCCTACTCCAATTGCCACAATTTGTGTTGAAAAACCTTCATAACATCCCCATACATCAAAATTAACCTTCAATTGGCATTGGTGAGGCCTCAAGTTCTTTTTATTTCAACCTAAGTCCAAAAAGCCCCAAATTTACCTCAAATTGGTCATGTCTCAAAATCTCACCAAATTGAGGGCCTTAACCCCAAAATTTCCACTCCATCCCTTCATGAAAAGT
>NW_018248327.1:19900-27559 GCF_001263595.1 Phalaenopsis equestris
TAGGAGGATACCGACTCCCACTCCAAAGCTCCCACTTCCCTTCACCTGAAGGCTAACTCTTTCTTTAGTTTTTAAACACTAAGACTAAATTGAGGATTTTAGTCTATCACCCTAAGGATTCTCCAATTCTACACCCAATAAAGAATATTTCCCTATTTTTTTGCTCCTAATTTCATGAATGAATTTCTTCTTTATGAAATCAAATGTGATCCTCACTTGTTGTAGAACACATACTCTATTTCCCGGATCATATGTTTCACAACATATTTTAGCAAATCAATTAACCAGATTGAAAAGTAAATTAAGTTTGGAGTTGAAAAATCATAACAATCTATTTTCTATTTTAATTATGGCATATTCATATTATCTCTTCATTTCTCCAGATCTCAGAATAGGGGGAAAGATAGAGGAAACTACTCCGACCTCATGAGAAAGATATGAAAAAACACAAATTTCATACATAAAAATAGTTTATAGACCACTAAATAAACAAACAAACTTTTGTGGAACTCTTTCTCAAAGCAAATCCATTGTAGCCTTTCCTTAGAAATGCAAGAAGAAGAACTCTCTTACTTTTCTCCTTCTCCATAATTCTTACAAAAAGTTTCACAGTAAATCTCACCACAAGAACACTAAACTATGAAAGCAAAATTACTAATTAACTCCAATATATGGTGGAATGAAGATGGATTATGGAAATGTAGCGTGGTGGAATGTTGTAGAGCAAAAAAATAATGGAGAGGAGCCCTTTTCTGATGAAATTGGGCCCCAAATAAAGTCCAAAATTGGTTCTCCTAGAGGTACCTCCAAAAACTCTTCAAAAAATTTCCAAATACATCGAACCGTCTAGAAACAGGGTTTGAACCGTCTTTGGCGTCGTAGCACTAATTTAGCATCGTCGGCACTAAGTAAAAATCCTCCAGCTTTCAGTTGTTCTGCATCGTCAGTACTGACCTTTGCGCTGTTAATGCTAAGTATTTTCTCAAAAATGTCATTTTGACTCCAAGTTTCATCATTTTTGCTTTAATCCCTAAAAATCAACAACTTGCAAGAAAACATCAAAATACCTTCCATTAAAGTACAATATCACCATAAATAGGTTTAAAATATTGGTTTAAAAATGTATATCGTTTCAGTGTATCAGCTCTCACTCTAGAGTTCCCTCTTCTACCTCCACATGGGGGTAACATTTTGTATCAAAACTTAAAACTATAAATCAATGTTGCCTTAATTTTGGTTGAGGTTTAGTTTTTCCTATTTAGTAGCCTAAGGCCTAGCCATAGTACTTTCCCATTCACTATTCTTAGAAAACTAGATAAGGAGCCCTCACCATTAGAAATTTCAAACTCTTCTCCATTCAGCTTTAAGTTTCACATATTGGTCCTAACCTCTAGCACTTAGTAGGTGAGGTCACTATGAGGGAACTCAAGATGAGTTACCCTTAGGACTGCTGGATATTAGGGTTTGACCCTGGGTGTTGTTCTAGGGCTAAGGCACTCACTTGTAATCACTTGTACTCACAATCACTCACTATACTAAACCTAAACTTCTAGGCTTTGGTCCCTTGATACTTTTGGGAAACTCCTGTAGATGGTTCCCTAAATCCTCTAACCATGGGCTAGGATTTAGCTAAGACCACTACATAAAGAACCCGAAATGGGGTTTCCATTGGTCTATGGCTTGTTGATGGTGGTTGGCACTCCAACTCAACCAAGATACCCAACCTACCCTTTTGCTCCTAAATTTTCCCAAATTACCTAGATTCCCTTGGGACCCCAAATTTGGGCAAAAGTTTCAAATCTACCCAAAATACCTCAAAAATAATTTCAAACACCTTCAAAACACCCAAACTACCCAAAATCACCTAAATTGGCCAAATTACCAAAATACCCCACCTACCCCAAAATTCCAACAATTCTGAAAAAATCCGAAAAATTCCCAAAAGCTCCCAAATATTCTCAGTTTCATTTTTCTCAACTATCACATGACCCAATATGGCCAATTTAACCATCTTTGATCAAAACCCCCAAATTACACTTTAAAGGCCCATAGTTTCCCCAAATCACTCCAAATGTCCATCAATTTGATCCCAATCTCCTCAAATTTCAATCCCAAACTCAATTTCACCTTCAATATGACCCAAAAAAACCAAATCAAAGCTCAATTGACCCATTCTTTAAGCCCAATTTTGATTTAGATCAAAACCCCAATTTTGGCTCCATGACTTGGTTCCACCAAATTGAACCCATGGCCTACTCCAATTGCCACAATTTGTGTTGCAAAACCTTCATAAAATCCCCATATATCAAAATTAACCTTCAATTGGCCTTGGTGAAACCGTAAATTCATTTGATTTCAACTGAAGTCTAAAAGCCCCAAATTTTCCTTAAATTGGCCATGTCCTCAAATCTCTTCAAATTGAGAACCTTAACCCCAAAATTTCCACTCGATCCCTTCATGAAAAATCTTCACAACATCTCTCTTGATAATTTGAACATTCAATTTGGACTCCGTCTAAGGCTAGCCCAACCTAGACTCATGTCTAGCTCAACATGCCCAAATTGGCCAAATTTCAAAAATCCCTCAAATTGACCTACCAATTGAACTCAAAATCACTTCAACCCTTCACCAAAAATATTTGTAAAAATCATCTACACAATGTTCATCAATTAATTGGGTAAATTGAAATGGATAATCTAGCCCAAACCCAAACTTTTATCACTTGAACCCACATTGGACCTATGCATTAAAGATGGCCTAACCAACCCAAAGTTATCAAATTAACTGCACTTCAGCCATGGGTTAGACCCTAAGATTGATCCAAAACCCATCTAAACACCTAAACTAAGCCATGGTCCAAAGGTCCCTTAATTTAAGGGATTTTATTCCCAAAAATGCACATGCTTAAGATACCCTTACGAAAACTAAACCTCATTGCATTAAGTTGGTTTGATAGATTCCCCTGGATGCCCTGAGCACGTAGCCACCTCCCTCTAGCTCTAGCCGGCTGGCCAGCCTAGTGGGAGGAAAATGGCCAAACAGAGAGCCACCCCCATGGGATTAAACCCAATTCAAACCTAGAGGCCACATCATCCAAATTAACCTAGAGGCCACATCTTCCAAATTGAAGCTTAGAGCCTCACTACCCTCCACCTAGGCAACACATCTCACCCCCCAATTGGCCATGGCAGCCAGCCTAAAGCACGACCATGGAGGGAGAGCTGAAAATTACTCTAAGAGACTTCCCCAAATTGATCCCAATGCCTCTTTTAGACCTCCTCAGTGTAGCCCAACCATCATATTGACCTGAATTCCCTTGCTGGAGCCCAATTTTTTAGCTTAAAACCTTGCTAGAGATAAGACAAAACTCTCCACACCTCCACAGTCCACTAAACTCTAACTAAACTCACCCACGCCTTCACAACAGTGAAAGGAGCTAAAGCCCCACCAAATTACCCTCTCATAGAGCCTCTACTGTAGCTCTAGACCTACACCCAAATCTGGTCGTGATCGAAATCATATCTAGGCCTCACACCATAACCAGAGACTCAATCCCTAGCCTCTGTGGATCATAAAAAATGTACCGAGTCTCTCTGATCGAAGTTTCACTTCTCAGAGGAAAGGTATAAAATCTCTCCCCCTTCCGAGCCTATTTTGATTCTCCATTTAATTAGGTTTAATTTAATTGTATGATTGTCATATGGATGTGTTCTTCTCACTTAGATGAGTCCGTAGGATCAAGCCCAAAGTGATTTGGTTGAGTCTAGGTCGAGATCTTAAGGTTTTAGTGTGGACGGTCATGGGATCTCTCTATCAGGGATGATGATGGGGAGTCCTTTGATCAAGGGTGTATCGAATGGAGGGAGGAGATCGAGCCAGACAGCACTTCGAAACATAAACCGCTGGCCGAGTCAGCAGCTACGTGGATGGCGGCGTCCAACCAGTGCGCCACACGTACCTTCGGAGCAGCCTAGGATCTAGTCAGCACACGCTGTTTAAATAGAAAAATAGAGATTTTTCTTATTTATTTAAATACCCGTAACATAAACAATGCTTATCTTGGTGTAGAAAAATCAAAAAAATAAAATAAAAATACCATTTTTCTCAGTGAACAGAGGAAAATAATGTGGAAATAATTTTAAGTTCATTTGATGCATATTTTATTTTTAATAAATTAAACACTAATTTGAATCTTTTGGTTCTTCGGGCATGTAGACTTATCACCATAGCTTGAATTTTTGTTATGTTGTAGCCTCTGTTAAGGGGAACATTCTCTAATTTTTCCAAAGTCAGAGAAGGTCCCTAGACAAAGATTCATATTTTTAAGTTTATGTACATTATTTGATTAAATTAATCATGGAAATTATCACGTTGCTTAGAAAAATCCTAGAAAATTTTGGAAGGTTTAGGATGACTAAAGAGCCCTTGGAAAAATTTCTCGTGAGCCAAGTCATTCAAATTACACCTAATATTGACAAACACTAAATAACTAATATAATTAATTTTGGAAAATACAAACAACAAAATGACTTGATTTTACATATCTACTATTATTTAAGATCTAGAGAACTCCCCATAAAAATTTCAAAGCATTTTGGGACCATTTGGTGGCATAAATTTATTTTTCAAGTTAAATATCTTTTTTCGCACTTAAATGTTTTTTTTTAAATCAAAATATAACTGAAAAATTTATAAAAACTCATTTTTTGAGTTATCTATGATGAGAGTTATTTTCTAAAAATAAAATGATGTTTATAACAAGAAATTAATTTTTGAGCCCAATTTGAATATTTAAAATAATTAAAAATCCATAAAAATCACAAAAATAATAAAATTCATGGAAATGTTTGAAATTGCCTCCTAAGCACTTAGGAACAATTAGAATATTTTTTTCTAAATTTATAAATAAAGATACTGAATTTCAAAGTTTAAGAAATGATTTTTAAAGGCTAAAAATCAGTTTTCACGCAAAATAATTCCAATAAATCAAATAAAATTCTAAAAAATATAGAATTTTTTGTTATAAGTTCTCTAACCTTAGGAAGACCTTTTAAAAATACAAATTTAATTTT
Source organism: Phalaenopsis equestris (assembly GCF_001263595.1). NCBI lineage: Eukaryota > Viridiplantae > Streptophyta > Magnoliopsida > Asparagales > Orchidaceae > Phalaenopsis > Phalaenopsis equestris. The sequence continues at coordinate 24,973 of NW_018248327.1, forward strand.
CCCCATTTAAAATATTTTATATTTAATAAATATCCCCATAATTTAAAATAATTCTTAAAATTTAAATAAAATTCAAACAATCATTAAATTTGGTGCAAAAGCTTCTCTGGTCTAGGTCTACCTCCAGTAGAAATTTCAAGGGGTTAGGATTTACCTTGGTCAAGTTAGGAATTTTCTTTTAAAAATCTTATTTTTGCATAAAAATAATTATATAAATTAAATTAAATTTTAAAAAATCACATTTTCTCCTCTGATTTCTTAATTTACCTATGAATGAGGTAGAATAAAAATTTCAAAGTCATTTGAATTAAATTTGATAAATTATGAAGAGTTAGAGCCTTAGGGGCAAATATGTAATTTTGGAAATTTGGCTTAATTAACATTTAGGCTTAATTTAAAGAGGGAAATAGGTAACCTCTGATCTTATTTTGGATGTTTGAAAATTAAAAGGTTAATTGGTGGTAACCGAGCTCACTTTCTTAATTGAAAAGATAAGTTAATAAATTATTAAATTATTAAAATTTGGAAGTTTATTAAAATAAAGTGAACCCAGTACTTTGGGATATGACTTTTGAGGTCAATAATTAATCAAATTAATACCCTTATTTTGATTTCTAAATAAAACTTAAATCATGATTTATGACCACCTGAAGGTTAAACTTTTCAAAACTAACTAAGACACTCATCAAGGTCTTAAGTACTTAGTAGTGACTTAGGCTAAATCAAGTTCCATTTAAATGAGGATTAGAAAAGTAAATATCAATTAAAACTAAGGCGTCTTTTAAACATTACAAACCCAATTAGGACAAAAATTTGGTTAAGTGTTCCAATAACACTAACTTGCCTCTTTAAGGGTCTTCACCCACATAATTTTCAAAATTAAAATACAGATGATAATTTCCTTTCTCTTAGGGATAATTGAGACTTCAATGTTCATTGAGCATTAAAGGTATTTGCGTATTTTGTAAGATGAATTATTAAGCAACATAACAAGTTTAAAAGAACTCGAGATTTTCCACCAGGCAGTGAGAGAGTATCACTGACCTGCTTTCACGGACCTGCTTCTTTCTCAAGATCTATTGGATACCTCGGAGATCTATTAAACTTAATATGTTTTGCTTAGCAACATCATCCTTAACTAAACTCTTAAGGACCCACCAACATATGACCTGGGGTTAGATAGGCCGTCAAGATTTTACTTCCCCGTCTCATATAAACTACCTTAACATACCTTTTGAGTTTCAGGTGGTGGAACGAGAAGACTCGTCAGGTACGCTTTGTATGCTTTTACAGTTTTTAGCGTTGTCTTTCTTGTACTTTTATGATGTACTTTTGTACCTACAAATTTGCATGTTAAACATTTGTAGGTACAACCACTGAACCAAGTCCTGAAGTACCATCATTGTTTAACATACAAATGCTCACTGCACCTAAACGTTACCCATTTCTGCCTTGGGAAGGTTCAACCAACTCCTTGGACTTCAGGACTAGCTATTCAGCCATCCTTGAATAGAGGGGTTCAGAAGACCATTAAGGACTCTTCGAATTTTCATGTCGGGTCGGGCCCCCAGTAGGTGTGTCGGTGGACTCGTTTCACTTGGGCATTTTCTGCCACTAAATGGGTCCTGAACTGGTTCCTAAAATACTTCACATCTCTTTTTCAAATTTGATTTGCTATCTTGTAAATTAAACCAACTCGTGTTGTGATGCGCGCACTTTGAAATTTTCTTATATTAATTAAATTTTACATTTTTGCTTAAACAAGATATTAAAATACCCATAAATTAAGACCCGCCCGGTCTGCAGATCAACCTTTACTTTCAGTGCTTGCACTAAAAATTATGAGGTTTTTGACCTTATAGCTAACCCTGAAACTTTCTATTTTCAAGCCTCTTGCAATGACCTACCCAACGCCGACCTTTTCCTGCAGTCTGCCAACGAGTCACGAAGCCCGCAACCTTGCTTCTACCATCAAATTTGGAGCTGGATTTGAAGATCTTGAGGTCATCCTCAGGAAAGCCCCGTTTGTAGTATGTCGGCGTTATTTCGGGGGTTGGTTTGTTTGTGGGGTTGCCCGTAAGAAGCTGTCGGTCGCTGGAATCAAAATCCCGTCGCCCGCTTCGGAAGGACGTTGAAGTATGAAATCAAACTGACCCCATATTTTTCATAGTTTAAAATGAAAGAGCACTGTACCTCAAATCCTGTATCTATCCCGAATGATAAACACAAGAATTGAGGATGAGGGTCGATCAGATAAACTAAGGAAAGTATGACGTCCGTTTGGTCTGCGAAACCTTTGTGTTTGCCGACAAGTTCCCTTATTTAATATAAAGGATTAAATAGGGTTTATAGTAAGCTTGGTTCGGATATCCTTCCTATAAGGGCAAGCCCCTATAGTTAATTACATCCTAAATGACCAAAGTCACTTAAGAAGACTCTCGATAAAAATCAAGAAATATTATCTTCAAGGAATTTCAAATGGTAGGACTCTTCAACGAAATCGTACGTAGAGGTGTGAAAGGGTATTGGTTCAAATTTGGAACATTTTATTGTAGAATCCAAAGGAGGAAGAACTAGAGGATGTCAT
>NW_018248327.1:27899-28158 GCF_001263595.1 Phalaenopsis equestris
TATGGCTTTGTTGTTTTAAGTCTAAGGAAGGAAAATTGGTTTAGTTGGGGAAGACAAATTTTGCTGTTGAAGATGGCCGTGCTGCCCACCAAGCTAGGCCCAAGCTCCTTGCCCCAAGGAGTTTGAGTTATCTATTGTGTCAAATTATATTGTCAAATCAGGTGGTCCTATGGTTGAATTTCTTTAAAAATCTTTTTATAGGGCATATTAAAGTTAATTAGAGAGACACCGGTTAGGATCCTACGGTTCCCTCGTTCTG
>NW_018248327.1:28180-28785 GCF_001263595.1 Phalaenopsis equestris
CTTAGTCCAAAAAAATTTACTAAACTCAACTTAATAAGTTCCATAATTTCATTTAGACCATGGGAAGCCTTGTCAGCAACCGTAGGTTACCTCCTCCGAGGGATTCCGATCATCCAATAGAGACGTCTTAATTTAGTTGTAGTTGTAATTTTTTTTATGTTTGTGATTAAATTTTTATTTGTTTTATACTTTGAAGGTTTTGGAGGAGATTTTTTTATCTTGATTGATTTTAGTTTTGGTTTTGGTTTTGGTTTCGGTTTTGGTTATGTGGCTATCCTGATGATTTTAGTTTTCATGCAGGGTAACAACGTTGTTTAACATGCAAATTTGCAGGTATAAAACTACAGTACGAAAGTACAAGAAGGACAACGCTGAAAACTGTAAAAGTGTACCTGGCGAGTCTTCTCGTTCCACCACCTGAAACATAAAATGCATGTTTGGGCATTTATGAAGAGCAGGAAAAATAGAGTTATGAGGGGTTTTCTTAACTCTATGTCATATTTTGGTGATTCCTTAAAAGTTTAATTGAGAATGATTTCATTAAGCGAATAATAATAAGTTTAATAGGATTCTAAGGTATCCAACAAGTTAGGAGAGGGAAGCAG
>NW_018248328.1:0-761 GCF_001263595.1 Phalaenopsis equestris
CAAGAGAAAGAAAACCAACTTTTTTATTTTCCCAACGCACAGATACACAGATATTTATACATAAATGAACCCGGATAAGGCATAACCAAGGAATAAGATAATAAATGTAGTCTAAATACATAAATGTAAACATCCCTAGCCAAACTAAACAATCTGTTAAAAAGATTATTAGTTTGGAGCTGAGATCCTTGAATTGGCTGTTGGAGAGAGGTTTGATAAAGGTATTTGTGAGCTGTTATGTAAGTGGTAATGTGATGAACAATGATGTGATTTTTATGAATATATTCGCTGATGTAATGGCAGCCAATTTCAATGTGTTTGGTACTAGCATGAAACAATGAATTGTTGGTGATAGCAATTTCCAAGGTATTGTTGCGATACATGATAGTAGGTTGAGTAGTTAGAATTCAAAAGTCTTGTAGCAGACGGCTTGGCCGAATGATGCCAGTAGTGACCGTAGCGATGACACAATATTTAGCTTCAGTTGAGGAGCAAGCGACAGTTTGCTGCATTTTAACAAACCAAGGAATAAGAGTAGGGCTGTAAGGAAATATAATAATCTATGGTAGATTTACAGTCCAACGAATTTCCATCCTAATCAAAGTCAACATAAGCTGTTAATGCGAGGTTACTTTTGGAAATAGGTGAGCAGAATGTTTGAGTTTTAATACGTCACCAACAAATTTTCATCAGCCAGCACGAATCTCATTGCAATTTTTTGAACACGAAATATTTAAACTTTGATTAAGAGTCATCCGGAG
>NW_018248329.1:0-457 GCF_001263595.1 Phalaenopsis equestris
TAACTTATTTCTCATACTCAATGGATATCGATGTTAAATATTCTCTTATGTGCAAATAATATCATTATAATATATTACTAGCTTTGATGATACTTTTATAGAACGTAATTATTATAACACCAGTTCAACATATCTATATATCTATCAATAGAGAGAGAGAGAGAGAGAGAGAGAGAGAGAGAGAATGTGGTATTTGAGAATACCGCTATGCATATGTGTCATTTGTTTTTGTAGGGATCGAATCAGGGTCAGCGGGATTTTATGACTAACAATACAGCTGTCTACCAACTTGCCACTCAAAGACGTACTAGCTCAAAATATATATAAAATCTTGTATAAAGATTTCTTTTTTTTAATATATGCTTTGATATTTATCTATATAAATGTTTCTTGTTGTTTTATATAGCTTTTTGCAAGTTCCTCTTTTATAGGGTCCAATACCTCATAAACAAAATTA
>NW_018248330.1:0-939 GCF_001263595.1 Phalaenopsis equestris
TTAGCACTCATGAGAGAAAAATGAGAAATTAGGGATGTTGGTTTGTCACAAATAGGCTTTCTGACAGCTTCACAATAGCCCTTGACCGTAGGTTTTTAATTTCTTAATAACCGATGGGGGAGACCATGAGTCAACATATAATGACGTCACTTATTAAACATCTAAAGCCTACCGTCTCCATTAACCATAGGCATGGCGTCAGAAAGAAATAGAAATTTGTCTATGCACTATTGGCTGTTGGTTTTCTGCGAGTTTTTTTTTGGTATTTCCTATTGTGAATTTTGTTTATTCCATCATAAGAAAAGATAAATTTTCTTATTTAAGCTAAAGAATAATAAAAAAAATAGTTAAAATTGAGTGTTTTAACCAATTTTGTATAAATATATATTTTTTTGTATAGGGAATATAAAGAGATGAACAAAATGGAGAGAAGTGTGAGGTGCTTGCCATTAACCTAGCCTCTAAATTTGTTGAAGTTAAGGATGAAATTTAATGGGAGAATAATACAAAATAGGAAAAGGAGGAGTCAATGGTTCTTTCCCTTATTTTTATAAATAAGGAAGACAAGAGTCAAGGGATGAAATCATCGACATTATATTTATAGAAAGGAAGGGAAATTGTCAAGTTTTAAACTCTTGGAAATGCATGTATTGATAAGGAGGGGGGCAAGTCAAGGGATGAACGCCTTGCCCTAACATGTGTAGATAACAAGGTGACCAAACCATTTTTTTCAATTGTATTGCATATTGTTTAGATTTTAAAAGAAGATTAATATAAACTAAGAAGTATTTGAATGGGGATCTTACAAATATAACATAAAATAAGCATGAGCCCATAGCTTCATGAGCCATCAATACCATGTGGCATATTGAAAATAAGTAACAAAAGTCGTAAGTTAATCATGTTAATCTCATACATTTTCTAATAAACTAGAAAAAA
>NW_018248331.1:0-245 GCF_001263595.1 Phalaenopsis equestris
AAACTTTTTAGGTAAAAAAATTTTGGTAGGAGGTGACTTGGGTGGGGGCAGATGTTAAGAAACTCTAGGATATAACTGAGGATGAGCTAGCTGTGATACCAAATGATATCTGAGTTAACCTAAATCGCGACGCAAGACACAATGTAACTACTAACTCAAAACAAGGTTACAATGAAGACTAAAAATAACGAAAGCACACAAAACAAAAATACAAAACAAAAATACAAAACAAAGGATTGCAACTA
>NW_018248332.1:0-496 GCF_001263595.1 Phalaenopsis equestris
TTTTTTCTCTAAGGGCTTTTTGGTACTTTTGTTAATCAGCGTACCATTTAGTGTGTGGTTGAGACAGCTGTAGGAAAATGCATGCGTTGTCCGATCTCTACCGTTGATCATAATATTTTTTTTAAAAAAAAAATTAAATGTGACCCACCGAAATACATCTTCCATGTGATCAACAGTGGAGATCGGACATTGTCCGTATGAAATAATTTTTCCAGTTTGCATGGTGAGTTTTACTCCTACTTTATGTTATGTCAATGTTTTGCTTTTGACTCGACATTATATTTTATTTTATTTTCTAATCACTTTGTTTGCTGTTTTGGTCTTTCTCTAATCTCATAGGTCTTTCAACTGTCTTTTCAAGCTCATCGTACCTTTCAGATATTAAATCCAAATTTGTCTAGGAAATCGTGCTGAAGAAATAGAGTCAGGATCCCGAGTGTGGAGAAAGAGAGGGAGAGGAAACAAAGGATGGGTCGTGAACTTCAATTCATTTCTC
>NW_018248333.1:0-868 GCF_001263595.1 Phalaenopsis equestris
TTTTGGAAGAAAATTTGGAATTGAATTAAACCAAAAAAAAAAGAAACGACACAACATTAGCCACTAGCGCCGACGACGCCCGTCTACACGAGCCATGGCATCGACAGTGCCATTAGGAGCACTGACTGTGTCCCGAGAAGTTTCGTGCAGTCAGGACAAATTTGGCAGACTTTGGCGGGATTGCACTCCTAAATAACCGTCGAGAGGTGTTTTTGAAGGCCTTAAAATTGCCTTGGATGACCAGAAACTTCCAAGTTTTGAAATCCATGGCTTCCAATTTCAAAAATATTTCAAGGTATGGAGTTTTTAATAGAAGAAAGTTTATCAATTTTGACGCGCAGAGATTATACGACGAAGACATCATGAAGAAGAGATTTGTCAAGGAGAGAGGCTTTGTCAATCATGAATTGAGTAATGCAAGTTCACAGATTGAGAAAATAATAGCACAAAGGCGTTGGTAAGTTCTATGCTACACTATCACTGCAGTTGTTGTACCAGTGGTAAAGGAATTCTATGTTAAGTTACATGGAATTACCCAAGGAGTCGTCTTCATTCGAGATAAGGTTGTACCATTTAATCCATCTCGACTTAATGATTTGTATATGATAGAAAATGTGTCAATCTGTCATTATACAAATTTTATCCCAACGAGAGATATGTTGCAATATGTATACTAATTTATGACGGATGAAAATGATAATTGGGAAATCAGAGATATGGGATACGTTAGTTTCTCCGCTTCATTGCTTAATCCAATATCTTAATAATAATATTTCTTCATCTCTGCAAAATTACTCCCTACCATGAAGATTAGTACAGTTACAAAAGAAAGAGTAATTTTAAACTATTGCATTCAAATGGAAAAGCC
>NW_018248334.1:0-377 GCF_001263595.1 Phalaenopsis equestris
ATATAAAATGAATCATTTGAAATCATTACAATCATGCAGTACACTAGATAATATTTAAAAAATGGGTCCTACTTCGACAAGATGAAATAATGTTTCATGTATTTTGTGTGAAATACAATAATATATGTCCCACAAATCTTTTTGAAATTGGAAGTTACTTTGCCTAATGAAAAACGATGTTGGACATTATCATTTTTTATTTTTATTATATGCAATTAGGTGACTTATAATTTAGATATGTGAATAAATTTTGAAAAAAAATCTTAAGAACTCGCATAGTCGACCTCACTATTACAAGATGATTTTAAATAAATAAAAGACTTAAACTACGATCTCATGTGCTATTTGTACCCATTCACATTAAATATGGGCCACTT
>NW_018248335.1:0-468 GCF_001263595.1 Phalaenopsis equestris
CAGGTATATGTTGCCATGAGAGGTCTTTTTGAACCCAGAATAAAAAAAAAAATAAATTAAAATTTTTCTCTAGTTGTATGTGAAGGCCATTGCAGTGCTCTTTTTTTTGTATATTTGTTCGAGTTGAGCACAATTTCTTTACTTTGGATTGTTCCACTCCAACTTATATTGCGAGGATTGTATTATGAGACAACTTCGTACCTATCCATTTGTCCTTCTTTATACTTCTCTAATTTATTTATTTCCCCCTCTCACTTTGTTTCTATACCATAACAAAAGATTGTTTCAAGAAAAGAAACTAATAGAGGCAAATACGAGAATATTAACAAAAGCAGCACAGCACACCGGATTCTCCATACTGTTGCAATGACCCAGAGTAAACCAATATCTACTCCTTTTGCCCTCCAAAATATAATTACCATTCACTTCGGGCTGTCCATTAGCTGACCCAGTGGAATACAAGTAGCT
>NW_018248336.1:0-265 GCF_001263595.1 Phalaenopsis equestris
AATAGGCCCCATGCGGGCGAAACTGATAGTCTCACCCGATATTTCTAGTACACAGCTGCCGTTCCACGGAAATAGCTGATGTACCTCTAATACACTTTTTGGAAGTTATTCCTGAATTATTTTCCAATTATTTTTTGGATAATCCAAAAATAAAGACCGTGACTTATTTTTAAGTTATTTCGGAATTATTGAAAATAACCCAGAATAACTTCAAAATAACTCAAGAATATCTTGCACCGCACGTAAAGCTACGTCAGGAGTTCGC
>NW_018248337.1:0-16132 GCF_001263595.1 Phalaenopsis equestris
CATATATGTGTATATCTATATACATATATGTATATATCTATATATACATATATGTAGATATATGTCTATATCTATATATATCTGTATATACATATATATATATATACATAGATACATGTATACATCTACACATTTGTATATATACATATATACATCTATACATCTATACATCTACATATATACATATATACATCTATACATCTATACATCTACATATATACATATATACATCTATACATCTATACATCTACATATATACATATATACATCTATACATCTATACATCTACATATATACATATATACATCTATACATCTATACATCTACATATATACATATATACATCTATACATCTATACATCTACATATATACATATATACATCTATACATCTATACATCTACATATATACATATATACATCTATACATCTATACATCTACATATATACATATATACATCTATACATCTATACATCTACATATATACATATATACATCTATACATCTATACATCTACATATATACATATATACATCTATACATCTATACATCTACATATATACATATATACATCTATACATCTATACATCTACATATATACATATATACATCTATACATCTATACATCTACATATATACATATATACATCTATACATCTATACATCTACATATATACATATATACATCTATACATCTATACATCTACATATATACATATATACATCTATACATCTATACATCTACATATATACATATATACATCTATACATCTATACATCTACATATATACATATATACATCTATACATCTATACATCTACATATATACATATATACATCTATACATCTATACATCTACATATATACATATATACATCTATACATCTATACATCTACATATATACATATATACATCTATACATCTATACATCTACATATATACATATATACATCTATACATCTATACATCTACATATATACATATATACATCTATACATCTATACATCTACATATATACATATATACATCTATACATCTATACATCTACATATATACATATATACATCTATACATCTATACATCTACATATATACATATATACATCTATACATCTATACATCTACATATATACATATATACATCTATACATCTATACATCTACATATATACATATATACATCTATACATCTATACATCTACATATATACATATATACATCTATACATCTATACATCTACATATATACATATATACATCTATACATCTATACATCTACATATATACATATATACATCTATACATCTATACATCTACATATATACATATATACATCTATACATCTATACATCTACATATATACATATATACATCTATACATCTATACATCTACATATATACATATATACATCTATACATCTATACATCTACATATATACATATATACATCTATACATCTATACATCTACATATATACATATATACATCTATACATCTATACATCTACATATATACATATATACATCTATACATCTATACATCTACATATATACATATATACATCTATACATCTATACATCTACATATATACATATATACATCTATACATCTATACATCTACACACGTTCCATGAGTTTTAGATTCAGCAACAAACTATCTCTTGCAGTGCTCTCGATCAAGTCGAGTTCGCCAAGCTTCAAGGGTCGAAAATAGCCATTTTGTTGGGTTTCACATCGTCGTCTAATTGTGTGACACTAGTTGGTCGGTATTGAAGACTGCATTGATTGTAACGTGGTTTCCTTTTTTCCTTCCTTTTTAGGAAGTCATCCATTGATCTGTCTGTTCACTTCCTTTTCAAGATGGGCTCTAGGCAGGCTTTTATCAGGAGACCACTATTTGGGATTACTAACCTTCTCCCCCCTATAAAAGAAGGAAAGGGGAGCCTCTGCCAATCGCACCTACACTCGAAGAAATATTATTAGCAGGAAAACAATGGGAGTCTCCTTGCTTGAGTTATATAGTAGTTTTATTTTTCGTTGAGTCGTGTGCAAATGAGGGGGTTTCCTCTGAGTCGAGTGTCAAACGCTACGCCAGACCCCGCATACTATCGAAGTTACTCCCTTGTGAATTGGCGTAGTGTACTACTAGGGAAGTTATGTGCTTCCTTCACATTCCTTGTGAATGCTATACGTTAGCTCAATTCATGAGTGTTGGTTCCGTGAGGGTTGTTGCCATGAGGGTTATTACTCCTTCCCGTTAGCGGTGGAGGCCTTAGATACTACTCCTTCCCGTATCCTTACTCTCCTTTGCTTCTGGGAATTATGATGAATAATATGAAGAATAAGAGAAGGTAATTTGTAAGGCCTTAGTAGTACAAAAGCTAGATATTTTTTCTACGAGTGGACAGAGTGCCTCAAAGTAGTCAAAATTTCGCTTTCATTGGGTGACATATCTATTTGACAGCTATTGCTTGGAGCGAGACAGTCTCCGACTGACTCTTTAGTGAATGGTCCGACATGAAGGGTCATCTGATAGCAGCTCTCCCTCACTCTGATATTTTCCTAGCTTTAACTCTTACTCCTAAAGAGGATGCAACAAGATAGGGAGGGGAGAGGAGAATGGGTGATCTCGAGTTTCAACATAGAGCCTTCCCTTCTCTTATATTCTTTCTCACTTCTCGAGTTTCTCTTATAGTTTGAAGAGAGTGAGATAAAACAAGCGACTTTGTCTCAAAAGGTGGTTTTTACTGAAAAGTGTGTATTAGATGTAACATTTGTATCTATATGTCATGTATCTTTCAACCAAGGCGAGTAATATATATATTTTTTGTCACAAATATCTTTCTTACTTTGTTGTTTGTGTGAACAAACAAAGTGGTGTTGAAACATTTCTTTCATATGTTCCATTCGCTCATACGACTAAAGTCTGATAAGTGTTACCACAAAAATCTTTGGCGAAGCCAGAGCCAAGTGTTCTGAGCCCACAATCGATCATAATACAATCGAAAGGAGTTCCCAAGTGTCGAGGGGATTTATGCGTTGTTTGAACAAAATTTATTAAAATATTTTATTTATGCATTTAAGGGTTTTTTGGGTCAACTACATATTATTATAGCATTATTTTCCAGTATACCTTTTGAGCATGTAAGCTCCTAGAGAGACTCTTTGACAGATTACGTATGACCCACCGCAAGTTTGGTCCAACTTGTCGACTGATTACCCTGGTGCAGCTGGATTGAATTTCTTTAGGACTAAATCTCCAAGAGAAAATTCCTTCTCTCAGATGTGTTCATTGAAATAATGATTTGTTTGCCTGAAATAATGAGTTGTTTGCCTATTGACTTTTTTTTGTCAAATGTCTGCATTGGTTCAATTATCTTCTGTTAGATCAACGACCAGCTTTGTGCCCTCCATGTTTGCTTCCTGCCACTTGGTCAAGTCCTTCTCTATGAATGATGCACAGTGACAACCCTTTTAGCTATGATGGTCATATTAGACTGCAGCACTGCCTCCATTCCATGAGTCAACATGAATGAAGTTTGGCTGGTTGTTTATGACGTTGTCAACCAGATCACTCAAAGCACCAATGTTAGTAGATTTGCCCTGTTTCCCCTTGCTCCTTTGACTTTTTTCCTTAAAAAGTTGAGGAAAATATTATTGGTTGCTTCAACTTGCCCGTTTATCCGTGCATGATGGACCAAAGTAAACTTCAGATCAATTCCCTAATTAGCGGCAGCCTGTACCATCATATAAGATCCAAAAGCTTTGTCCCATTGTAGGTGAGGATGACTAGCGGTAGCCCGTACCATCACATAAGATCTAACTAGATTAAATTTCATGCAACTTTGTCTGATATTTGAGCAAGTGACATAGCTTAAATCCACTTCTAAAGATATTTGACTGCTAATATAAGGAACTTGTGTTGGCCTTTAGACAAGGAAAAGGACCCAGGATGTCCAAATCCCACGTGGTGAATGGTCAGGGGCTTGAAATTGGTTGGAACTTTGATATGCCTAAAATATATAGTGTTTTTAGACACATTTGTGTACCTATTTTTGAGATATTGTGCTTTAATGGAAGGTATTTGTGTGTTTTTCTTTCAGGTACAAGTAAAAAGGTGAAAAGTGTTAAAATGAGTGGAAAAGGATCAAATTTAGAGCAAAAATGCAAAAATGGTGCAAAGTATTTTGGAGCCTAAGCACTAGATCTGGTGCTTAAGCGTCGGTGAAACAGAGAAATCCATGCCTAAGCATCAGAGACCCCGTTGTGCCTAAGCGCCAAAGGCCCAACGCTTAAGTGCCAGAGGTAGTTATTTGACGGGTTAATTCATTTTGTCAAATTTTGAAGGGACATTTGAGGCACTTATTAGCTAACGAGGTTGGTTTTGACCACTAGAAATGAAACTATGGTTAAAAGACTTGTGAAAGGAGAAATCCCTTGGAAAATACGTCAAATCATGACACATTTTGAAGAGATACCAAGACACCTCTTAGAAAATTATAAAAGAAGGAAGTTGAGAGAAAAACAGGGGGACTCCTAAGAAGTTCTTGATATAGTTTTAGGAGAAACTTTTGGAGAGATTTTTCAGGTACCACAAACTTACTTTATCCTTTTTCTTTTTAGTTTTATTGTGAGAGTTAAGAGTGTTGTAAGAGAGAAGCGATTCAAAGGAACTTCAAAGGAACTTCAAGAGTTTGGTAAGAGTTTGGTGGAGGATTTGAGATAAGTTTTTATCTTTATTTTTAAACTACTTTTGATTTTAATTAAGACTTCTTGTTGTTTGACAATGATTTCTACTTTTAAACTAAAGTATGGTTTTGTTTTCTCCATGGATTCTATGGATTCTAAGTATTTTTATTTATCTTTCTCCTTAAAATGATAAGTAATTAAAGTGTTAGATGGATGTTGTGGAGAGTATTAATCTTTAATGTTGGAAGAAGTTGTGATAATTTAATTACATGTACTTTATTTACTTCTTAATCTGACCCATCTAGATGTTCAAATTTTTTGTGAGAACATGTAAGAATCAGGATGGTATTGTCTCAGTCAATAATTGAAAATAATCACATGAGGTTGTATGAATGAGAATGTAATTCATATGATTTAGTGCAAATAAATAGGGAAATAATCTTTGAAGGGTGTAGAATTAGAGGACTTTAGAGTGACAGTGACAGGTTAAAGCCCCCAACTTGGTTTGTTGTTCTAGGTTTTGATATGAGAATGTTAGCCCCTAGGTAGAGGGAATTAAGGGAACTCTAGAGTGAGAGCTGGTATCTTCCCTGCATAGCCGGTCTTCAGAACTATTCAAACTTTAAATTAGCCAATTTTCTTTATAGCATCTCTAGTATGGTTAAAGAATAATATTGCTTCTATTTGACATAACACAATTTGAATACTTCCACAATGTAATTCCTATACTTATTACTGATTCATGATAAGGAGAAATATATTTCATATTCAGTGCTTTTTTTTAGATAAACTCAAGTTTTATTTAGAAGTTGTTTCTGTTTTGTCAAAATATCAAAAATAATTGTTTTAATTACTGTAAAAACATCTATAGCTCAAGTAATTATCTTTTTGAAATAGAAAGTTTGTTATTTAGAAGTGCATATTGTGAACACTCCCTATGGGTTCTATATTCGGGGTTTAATCAAAAAGTCCTATATTAGTTGATAACGATACGTATACTAACATAGTATCCTAATATAAATATAAATTAAAAATTGACACCCAATATGTGTGGTGTGCTAGGCTAGCACACCGCGCATATTGGCGTTGACCAACAAGATCAACAAAACCAACCCAGATTTCTAAGTCAACAGACCCAAAACGAAGTGTAGAATTGAGTGCTAGTTTTTTCCACTGGGGAGTTAGCGAATGAACATTTGATCAAAATCGAGGATTTAGAATTCTCATTGGGGATTGAAAGAAAAGGGATTCCAAAAATGACCATGACTGTCATGATGAAGATTCAAATTCAATTTGATGCTAGAAAACTCTAACTTTGATTTCAGTATTATCGAAAGATGGGGATTAGAATTTAAGTACTGACCCCGAGATGAGAATTGAAATTTAAGTATCAATCCTGAAAGAAGAGTCAGAATTTAGGTACCGACCTCAAAAGCAAGGAATAAGAATTTAGGTACTAACCCCAAAATATAGGAATAAGAATTTAGGCACTGATACCAAAAGGAGGGAATCAAAATTTATGTATTGATCCCAAAATGGGAATTAAAATGTAAGTATCAATCCTAAAAAGAGAGTCAGAATTTAGGTACCGACCTCAAAAGGAGGGAATCAGAATGTAGGTACTGATCTCAAGAGATAGGAATCAAAATTTAGGTACTGATCCCTAAAGATAAGAATCAGAATTTAGGTACTAATTCCGAAAGGAGGGAATCATAATTTAGGTACTGATCCCAAAATAGGAATTGAAATTTTAGTATCAATCCCAAAAAGAGAGTCAAAATTTAGGTACCGACCACGAAGGGAGGGAATCATAATTTAGGTACTGATCCCAGAATTTAGGTACTTATCCCGAAATAAAAATTGAAATTTAGGTATCAATCTCAGAATATCTCCCGCATTAAACGTCCTGAATTTAGGTACTGACCTCGAATGGAGGGAATTAAAATTTAGGTACTGATCCTGAAATGAGAATTAAAAAGTGAATATCAATCTCAGAGATAGAATTGGAATTTAGGTACCATCATGATTTTGCTATCCATTCTTCTAAAAGTTACAGACACCCTGAGGTGTCATACCCCTGGAATGCAGTGCTTGGCCAGACCTGCTCCATTTCCCTTGAGAATCAGTACTGAATCCACTGGTAGCAAAATCTTCAGGATCCTATGAACTCCCCGGGGCCAATTACATCTATTTCTTTCCTGAAAAAAATATTGATTTTGCTCATGAAGGAGACCGTGAAAAAAGGTCTCACAAAATCATGATGGTCTATATGTAAGGGAATGCAGTTGCCTTCTTCGTAGATATTGATGATACAGCAGTTGGGAACATAATCAGAAGTATGCTCCACCTAACCATCCTCTTGATCATCCACTTTATTATAGGAGGTAACATATCCACCTCATCCTGTCTTAAAATCCTCGGGGGATTTCCTTGTCTATCTTTGGTAAAATTATAACAGCAACCACATTGGATGATGATTCTGCCTTTTCCAATGATTCTGCCTTTTCCACGCAGATGATTCTGCCTTTTCCACGCATCATTTTTCGTGGTTCAGAATAAGTACTTTCCATCAGAAGACCAGCTCAACCTCTGTCTCTTAGGTAGAATATGCAATCAAGTGTGCTCCTTTCTTCACTTTCAGAGAAGAATCTGGTGTACAACTCCAGGCCTTCTAGTATGTTGACAAATCTTCCTTCAACTTCTTCATAAAATTAAAAATTCCTTTTCTTCACTTTACTCATTTTTTCTAATTCTGCCATGGTAACCATCGGCGGCTGTCAAGGGTGCTCCCTCATTTAAATATCAGCAGGGATCCATGCTTGTGATGTCTCTATTTCCAGTGGAATATATGATTCCCCCATTGAGTGATCGGTGATTTGAAATTTACTATCAGTGCATGTATACTCCTCCAGAGTGCTATAACGCTCTAGGTAGAGGACATTGCAGTTTGGGCATCCCACAAATGCCCCTGTAGCTGATATCCATGTGGGAATCTCGGCGTTGCACTTGCAAAGATCGTTTGAAACTTCTGGTAGCATCGGCTTTGTGGTGAACTCAGACTCATCCTCTGTGGCAGGCAAGCTGTAGGAAGTTTCTCTCATGCATGGATCATAGATCTACCCTCAGGGTAAGCAAGTTTTTTGTCTCCTTTTGGTGTCTCCTTTCTTTACGTAGGAATGCTTTGTGTTTTTTATGATTGGCATTTCTTCGTTGCGTCCTTCATGACGGTGCATCTGATAGTCTCTTGTTATTATTAGTGACTACACCTCCAGTCGGTGTAGTTATCATAGATGGTAGACAACTATTCCCATCCATTGGATCTTGCTGCATTATCACTTTCTTCCCCTTCAGTGAGGAATCCTCCTTGGTGCTGATCTTTAACAGCGACGGTAACCCCTCTTTAACCCCTCTTTTTCTCGACTCTTTTTCTCGACGGTTGACCACGTCCATCAGGGGACCCTTATAGTCTACATCGACTTGATTGAAATCTACGTAAAAGTCTATGATGCCACCCTGCGGTGCCCTTTCCTTAATAAGTGCGAGATTCCAGCCATCCTTGAAAGCAAAAAATTAGCTTATGTCATGACATTTTCTCTGCAGACGACAAGAAAAACATCAGCGCGCTGAAATTTAGTAGAAACCAGAATAAAACAAAGTGCTTATTAGATAAAATTTTAGTTTATATCGGTGAGAAGATCCTTTATTTATATTTACATATTGTTTAATTTAGTAAAATTTCAACCTTTAAAAGTAGAAAGGAGAAAATCAAAGCATGTAAATTCAGAAATTTCATTTTATTCAGGTTAATTTTATTACTAATTTTTGGACCCGGTCACAGACGTTTGGCCAAATAAATAACCTCAGTTTAATCAAAATTTTAAAATTTTAATTCAAGCAATGTCACTTTACATAGTATGTCTTCAAGTATTGTCCGTTGATTAGCAACATGGGTCTCTTGTCTTGAAATTCACTAGCTTGTAGGCTCCTCATGTGTAGACCTTTTGCTATGACAAATGGTCCCTCCCAAGTTGGCTCAGCATGTAAGAATAGGTCTTTTGAGCACGAGAATAAGATCACCAACTTTAAATGTACTTGGCCGGATCATTTTGTCATGAGCTTGTACCATCCTCGCTTGGTAAAGCTCTAAATGTTGTTGTGCTTATAGTCGCTTTCCTTCAAGTCTTTCCAACTCTTCAATTTTGAGTTTTGCACTTTCCTCTGTTGGAAGTTTATTGGCGATAGTGACTCTGAGGACGTCTGGACTTCTAATGGTAGTACGGCCCCAGACCCGTACATAAGTGCGTAGGGTGTACATTGAGTGGGAGTCCTGAACGTTGTCCGATAGGCCCACAAGGCTTCTCTTAGTTTGTTATGCCAATATCTTTTATTTTCATCCAGTGTCTTATTCAAATACTGTTCCAATGTCTTGTTGAAGGCTATGGCCAGGCCATTTGCCCTGGGATAGTAGATCGTAGAGTATCTTCAGTCTATCCCTTGCCGCTTGACGAAATTTTTAATTTTTTTGCTCTTGACGGTTGTCCCATTATCAGAAATTATTCTGCGTGGAACTCCAAAACGGTAGACGATTTGGCTTTTAAAAAATTGAAAGACCTGATGTGATGTAACTTCTTGAAATGACACTATCTCTGCCCATTTGGAAAAGTAATCCATGGTGGAAAATATAAATCTGTGTCTTTTAGAGGATGGAGGGTCTATCGGACCTGTTATGTCCGTACCCCAACACTCGAATGGCCATGAGGCAACGGTATGGTGTAACACATTCAGAGGTTGGTGCAAGACCACCACATGCACTTGGCAGTGATGACATCTGCTGGTTGTATCCATGCAGTTAGACATCATTGCCAACTAATAATATCTGAGTCTCTTGATCAATATTTTCATCTTTGGCCCTGAGTGGTGAGCACCACACAATCCGACATGTATGTCTTTGACAATATTTTGTGCTTCTGCTTTACTTAGACATTGCAGCCACATCTAATTGAATGATCTACTGTAGAGGACATCACCCACTAAAGCGTACGATAGCTCTTTTTGTGATGTGATGCGCTGCTGACTTCTCCTCAGACAACTTTTCAGTCTACAAATATTCTATTAATGGCTTACACCTATCTTCATTGATATCAGCAACCAAAATCATTGTTTCTTCTTATTTTCCAAGCTTGTGTAGTTTTCAAAGTAGATTCAAGATAAAACCTATCTTCCTTATATCGTAATGTCAATGGAACCCTTCGGGGGACACCAATTCTTTTGCAAGTTCTGCTAAACCGTCAGTATGGGCATTATCTTCCCATGGGATCTGATAGAAAGTTACATTAGGAATCTATTCTAGTAGCTTCACGGTGTATCGATGATATTCTGCTAACCTTGATTTTAAAATCTTATACAGTCTGGCGACTTGTTGAATGACGCATTGAGAATCGCCATAGATGGCAATATATGTTATATCCATTGAGATTGTAAAATTCCAACCCAGTATTTAAGGCTTCATATTCTACTTCATTGTTGGTACATGGCTTTGTCAGGTGAAAGTGTCAGGTGGTACAAAAACCTCAATATACCCTTATCTGGCGTGATAAAGATCAAACTGATCCCTACCTTGCCTGGTGTACTTTGCCTGGTATAATTTCTCCTGATCCTTTGTATTTTCTGGCTAACAAAGCTCCATCAAAATACATCTCCCAGCGTTGCGCACTTGAGAATTCCATTTATAGTACCTGTTCATCTGGTATTTCGTCATTAAGAGGGGACCCAACTAGAAGTGGGTGTGCAGCGAGAAAATCTACTAAAATTTGTCCCTTGATAGCACAGATGAGAACAAAAGCTATATCAAATTACAACAAAATCATCGACCATCTTTCTAGATGTCCAAAGAGTGTTGGTCGGGTCCTCAAATATTGTAATGGATTAACTTTTGAAATAAGGGTAATTTCATGAGAAAGCATGTAATCCCTGAGCTCTTAGGCGGCAAAAATCAAAGCTAGAAAATGCTTCTCAATTGGTAGATGCCTTATCTCCGTCGGTATTAAACAAAGACTCAAGTAGTAGAATGCATCTTCTTTACCCTCATCATTGGCTTGGGCTAAAAGGGCTCTAAGAGAGTCATCTAAGGTTGCAGTATAAAGTATTAAAGGTTTTCTCGGGATAGGGGTTGCCAAAACAGAAGGTGTCATTAACTATTGTTTAACGTCCTCAAAAGTCTGATGACATTTCTCTTCCCTAACAAATTTGGCGTCCTTTTTAACGAATGCTGAGAAGGGCTGACACCTACCTAAGAGATTAGAAAAAAGTGTCTCAGATATGCCAACTTTTCTTGGAAGGAATGTAGTTGTTTCAAAGTTTTGGGAGGAAGGCATTTCCAAGATAACTTTAATCTTATCCGGGACGATTTTGATTCCCTAATAACAGACAAAAAATCCTAGAAATTTTCTGAAAGTGTTGCCGAAGGTGCACTTTAATGGATTCATCTTAAGATCATATTATAGTAATCGTTTGAGCACAATCCTCAAATCATAAAAATGTTATATTTTCTATTTTCTCTAGATGACCAAATCATCAACGTAGCATTCTACTTGGTCATGAATGAGATCATCAAAATCATTATAATAGCTCGTTGGTATGTCACTCCAGCATTCTTTAGCCCAAACGACATCATTGTATAACAGAAGATCCTAATAGGCATTCTGAACGCTGTAAGTGCTGCATCTTCTAGAGCCATCTTAATTTGGTTGTACTCAATGATCCATCCATAAAGGAGAAAATCTCATGTGTCAAAGCGATATCCACCATCATTTTTGGTATTGACAATAGAAATTCATCCTTTTGACATGCTTTGTTCAAATCCCTGAAGTCGACACATACATAGATTTGTGTATTTTTCTTCTTAACTAGCACAATGTTAGCTAACCATGTGGCGTATTGCTCTTCTCTCATGAAGTTAGCATCTATTAACTTCTTCACCTCGACAATGACATGTGGTTCTCTGTTGCTCTATTTTAAGGATCATTCTTCCTTGAGCTTATTTTACTGGGGTCATATCTTTGTCCACCCTGAGTTTATGAACTGCAACTTCTACTGACAGTCCTAACATTTCATCACAACTCCATGCGAAGCAATCTTTGAATTATATTAACAGTTTGATCAACTCTAAAGATTCTTCATAATTGAGTAGAGAACTTATAAATGTAGGTTGGGGCTGCTCTTCCACCCAAGGTTAATTTCCTTCAATTCATCAACCGTTAATTTGATTTCTTCTTCAAATTCTGGCGGAGCATCTTCCATTAGCTGATCGGTAGAGTCATCCTCCACATAGAGGCAATCATCTTCAGGATTATTAGTGACAACCATGCAAAATTTGAAATCATCGACTGGTTTGACTGTACCAAATCTGAGACCCTCTTTCGAGTTGGGAGTTTGACTTGTAACACCCCACAATTTCTTAAAAAGTTGAAACTTATCTTTTGGCATTGGTTTTGGCAAATGTCCCTATTGAATTAACTTTTGTACACAAGGCAAAAAGTAACCAAGGTAATTCCATTAATTCATTAGGATCCTCATTCAAATTTACATGATTTTCAAGATTAGTAGAAGTAGAAGCATGATAAAATTTGATCGGCATTGAACCATCGCTACGGAAATCCTTGACCTCAAAACTCTCGACATAATGGTTCATCCAATCATACATTGTCTCATATTCCCTTTTCCTTATGCTCTTCCAACCAAGGTTAATTTCCTTCAATTCATCAAGTTGAGGGATGCTCCAGGATCTACCAAAACTTTGGACAACATAAATCTATCGATGTTAATGAAGATATAGCGTGGATGATTATGGTCGGTAGTACCAAGCAACAAGTCTTCATCTGTAAAGGTTACTCCAAGCTATTCTTTTATTTGGCAAACTTCATCTGAGGATGTGCTGGTTAACTGGGCTAAGCAAATCTCTAAAACAAGCAAAGTTGTAACCAGAAACTCTCTCATCTCCTTTGACAAAATTAGAGCGTCATAGATGCTTAATTTGGCCGATTTGGCCGGAAACTTCCTAAGATAACCTCCTAATATGAGCTATCACATTATAATCAACTTCGTATAATCCTACAACTTTATCTTGGTTATTTGGTTCTTCCACTAGCGGAGGTGGAGGTAGCTCTTCTCGAGTTACGATTTGCTTTTCTTTATCTGTTGGAGCTGACCTTAGGGGTAATACTTTGCCGCTCCTTAAGTTCACTTCTATAATTTCTTCTTCTTAAGATGCTGTAGGTGAATCTTTTGGTGTTTCTTCTTTGTCAGAAAGATCTAAGTTGATGGCAAGTGGTGCACCGTGGCATTCAAGAATTGGTTCCTCACTCTCGGCGCTATCGTAATCGGTATTGTCGATATCTTCTTCGGTCCTGCTAACAGGTTCATCAGACTTAAGTACGATTTGATGATTGGTTTGAGAATCGAGATTGAAGTTAGATTGGTCATAATTGATTAAGTTATCACTAGAAACAGTTAAAACATAGCAAAAATCATAATCATTATATTCATAAGGGGTTCAAGGATTTTCTTCCCCGAATCCGAGACAACTAATCTAGCAGAGGAAGACCCTATCCTACCCCTCGTGCTATCAACTTTTTTGCTGGTGTTCTTCATCTTCTTCTTTGGTGGTGGCAGATTTCCTGGTGAAATGCTCATCTCTGGCATGGCAGACTGAAGACTCTGAACAACGGCTTGCCTTGATGCATTCTGAATTTGGTCCAATATTTTCTTGGATGATTTATTCCAAACTGTACTCCATCTGTCCTTTTCTGAATATGGATCTATCAGAGCAATTGGCTTGTCCAAAATCATATATACAGAACCTCTTTCAGATTCTTTTAAATATTCTTTCGGGATCATTATATTTCCTTCCTTAAGATTTTTCTCGAGCCAATCCTTAAACATGAAACAATCCTCTATAGTGTGTCTAAGCATTTGGTGATACAGACAATAATAAGATTGATTATTTTTATTGACCTCTTCGGGTTTCTTTAGCTCTGGTAATTTTAACTCAGGCTTCTTCATCAGACTTCTGAACATTTTTGGTACCGCTTTATCTTTGAAGGAATAAACTATTTTCCTTCATTCTGTTAAGGACAAACCCTTTCTATTTTCCATTTGGTAAGATCCCCTAGAGGAAGTTGCTGGCTAGATTGACCATACTATTATGTCTATTGTTGAGTATGCTGCGATGATGATTGGGAATTCTGATGAGAATTTTCCACATGTATCTTCATTGGCTGCTTTCCTTTATCGACTGTTGACACTGTTACGGAATTCCTTTCAAATTCCCTGGTCATCATGGGCTTCTAGGCTTTCTCTTGGAAATCCATATGTTTGACTTCTTCTTGAAGATTGTTGGCTTTGCTGAGTAGCTTCTCGAAGGATTTAATGGTGAGTCCGTTGAGCATGAAAGCTACTGGCCCATGGATGCTCTTGAGTAAGTTCTCAATAGCATGATGTTCCTGTAGCTGAGGTTCACATTTCATGCTAAGGTTTCTCCACCTTAAAATGTAGTCCGCTAAAGTTTTGTTGGGATTTTGCTTCTCTACTATGAGATCTCCAATAGGCACATGATGCTGCGCTCCGATAAATCTCTTCACGAACAATTGTTCTAGCTTAGTGAACGTCTTGACAGATCTGTTCGGTAGTTCGGTATACCAATCAAAAGCAATCCAACTTTTTTGTTGCGATAGATTGTGTAAAATTTAATTAAGTATAATCAATTAATATTCAGATTCTACGAAAGTATATGTATCATTATCAAGTAATAATGGACTTTTTATTTAAGCCCTAAATATCGATCCCACAGGGATTAAATTGAAAATGATAAATTTGCTGAAAATGATAAATTTGCTAGGAAATTCATAGAAAGTCAATCAAAATCACTATGTAAGAGCTACACTTTGAACTAAAAATTTTTTATTTTCTCCAGGGATTTATCTCACATTGTAAAGATCCAAAAATTTGGAATTTTTTGAGATATTTTGAGAAAATCCTTTGGTGAAGAGCTCTTACTTATTAGATTTAAGTTTAAAGCATTTTAACTTGTGATTTTTGGAATTTTTAGAATTTATAGGGATTTTTATCAAATTTTCTCTACATTTCTCATGGCACAAAAAATGAGCAAAAGAAAAAAGAAAAAATAGATTATGATGAACAGAAATTTGTTAGCATCAGGGCTAGTGCTCGATTCAATAGTGTAGTGGAGCATAAAAAAGTAATTCCGGATCATGGTTTTAAAAATCTGGGTTGAGGAGTCAAGCGATTAATCAATGTTCGACAGTGGAAAAATTTCTGTTATTTTACTGCCGATGCGATTATTGGTGTAGTGATGAAATTCTAGGCCAACTTTACAGAGGCTTCTAACGACATTGATTTTGTTCGTGGGAAAAATGTGGAGTTTTCTCCAAGAAAGATTAATGAGTTTTATCAGTTAGAAGATGTTTACAGTTGCCAATATAAATCTTTTTCTGCTACAAATGATGCTACAAATGAGGCCTTGGAAAATGAGGCCTTGGATGAGGTTATTTCTTTTCTGACAGATGGAAGAGAAACTTGGTAAGTGAAAAATGGTGTTAAGGTAAACTTTCCTCTTTCTATGCTTAATGTAATATCTAAGGCCTGACACTACTTTATTTTTGGAAGAATGATTCCGACAAATCATCATAGTGAGGTGACCAAGGATAGAGCCATTTTGAACTTCTATATTCAGCAGGTGATGAGGATAAATGTAGGCTCTATTATTTATATGAACACTAGATCTATTTATTTGGGAGAGACCACTGGTGGTTTGGCACACTCTGCACTTATTTTCACACTATGCGAACAGGCAGGAGTTGATTTTTGACCAAAAGAAGATAGGATTGAGCCTCTAAAACCAATTTGGTCTGCCAATATAAAGACATATGAATCTCATATTGGATGGAGGTCTGGAAGTAAGACCAGAGATATTCCTTTTACTTCGAGGACCCCTACTTCTAGTGACCCTACTAATCGAGAACTTTTAAACCAGATGATGATCCAAGAGGGAGATATCTTAAGAATGGATCATAGATTGCAAAACATGGATGCCAGAAATGCTCACACTGATGATTTGATACAGAAAAAGTTTGAATATGGTGCTGCTTATGATAATGCGATGGTGAGATACATGAAGGTTGATCATTTAGTTCAGTTTCCTATACACCCTGTTCTTACTCCATACTAGCAACAGAATCTGGATGTAGAAGAAGAAGAAGATGATGATGATTAATGATTTTTATTTTAGTTTATGTTTGATTGTACTTTGTTATTTTGTTATTTGTATTTTGTATATTGTTGAGACTGTTTGTTGTTAGATTGTGAGACTCTCTTTTTTTTTTTTTGCTTTTTTGTGAAACTGTAGTTTGTAAAACTGTTTTCATTTCT
>NW_018248337.1:16258-18624 GCF_001263595.1 Phalaenopsis equestris
AGTATTTCAGAATTAAGTTTCAAAATCAAAACCTATAACAATTATGTCTTTTCTTTATGTATTTAATGTTTTCCTTCACCCTTTATTTTTCGGTTTTCAATGCTAAATCTTTTAAAAAAGTAAGTGAGGGGGGTGGGGGAGAAAAATTCCTTTTTTTTTTAAAACAAAAAAGAGAAAGAAACTTAATTTTATTTGTCCTCACTTAGCTATATTTTCAAAAATTTTAAATTTAACATGATCTTTGGTATTAGGGGTTAACTTTAATAACTATATTTATGTTTCTAAATATATAGTAAACTTAAGTAAAAATTTTCAACAATAAATGTTAATTTTAGAGATTAAGATATTGGGTATTAGAGAATAAGACTATGTTTTTCTATTTTAAGTAATGAAATTTATCTTTTTGAAAAATTAAAAATCTTAAAGGTTCATGTAAGAAGAAAATAATTAAACTTTATGAAATCTTTAAGCTAATATAAATTTTTTAAGTGAAGAAATGTGAAAAGTTTTTGACTTTAAGAAAAGGATAATGAAGTTCAAAATCATTAAAGGCTATTCAGATATAGTAATCCTAACATAAAAAAAAGAAAAGAAAAAGGAAAGAAAAGAAAAGAAAAAGAAAAGAAAATTTGTGGGAGAAGCTTGAGGAGATGCTTAATTAAAAATTGGCTTCACTTGAATCAATTTAAAAATGAAGTCTTGACTACATTTTCTTAACTTTTATTTGAGTATTAGTTTATTTACTAATAAAGGTTTACGAAGTTCTTTTTCATATGATTACTTTAAGTGACTTTAATATGATAATTTGTAATTTTTTATTGAAAAGAATAGAGAATCATAAATTTTGGACCTGATTGCTGGATATTCTTACACCTTTACTATTAACTGGAGTTGTTTTGAACTTTTCTTAAGTTATGCTATTGTATTTAGTGGACTAAGATATGAAAATTTACCATAAGTCATATTTTTATATAGTAGAGGAGTTACTTGATGACAAGTAACATGTAAGTTTGGTGGATTTTGATACACCAAAAATATATGCATTTTAGACCCATATTTGATACTCATTTTTGGTGATATTGCACTTTAACGAAAGGCATTTTTATGTTTTCTTGCAGGTTGTTGAATTTTAGTACTTGAAGCAAAAAGGAAGCAAAAAAGATGAAATTTGGAGCAAAAATGAAGAAGTTGAAAATTTGTTTAGTTCCGACTGCGCTAGACTGGGTAGCGACGACACTAGACTGGGTGCTGACGATGTCATTTGACAAAGAGCAGCAATTAATTAAATGAATACTGGCACCGACGGTGCCAAAATTGGCGTCGACGGTACTTACGGCAGTTCAGACCCTGTTTCTAGAAGATTCAACAAATCTGGAAGCTTTTCGAAGAGTTTTTGAATGCACTTATTGGAGAACCAACTCTAGGCTTTATTTGGGGCCAAAACTCATTAGAAAAACTCTCTCTTGGTCTTTATTTATCCCCTCTTCATTCCTCTTCGTCCCTCCTTACTCATTTTTGCCACACCTCGCCTCCACACACTTTTTCATCTTCATTCCACCACCATTTGGGAGTCTATTAGTGATTTTTCTTTAATAGTTTAGAGTTTTTATGGTAAGATTAAGTGTGAATTCTTCTCTAAGAGTGTTGGAGAAGGAGAAAAGTGAGAGATTTCTTCTTCCTACATTTGCTAGAAGAGGCTATAAGGGATTTGCTTTGAGAAAGAGTTTCAAATAAGTATTGTTTGTTTATTAGTATTGTATGAACTTTCTTTTATATATGAAATTTTTCTTTTCTTATATCTTTTTCATGAAGTCTAACTAGTTTACCTTATCTTTCTCCCTACTATGAGATATGGTGAAATGAACAGATAATATGGATGTGCCAATATTAAAATATAAAATAAATTGTGATGATTTTTCAACTCCAAACTTAATAAACTTTTCTATCTGGCCAATTGAATTGTTAAAATGTGTTGTGAAACATATGATCTGGGAGATGGAGTATGAGTTCTACAAGAGTGAGGATCACATTTGATTGCATGAAGAAGAATTTCATTCATGAAATTAAGTGCAATTAAATAAGAAAATATACTTTGTTAGGTGTAGAATTGGAGAATCTTTAGGGTGACAGACTAAAATCTCCAATTCAATCTTAGTGTTTAAAAACTAAAGCGAGAGTTAGCTTTCAGGTGAAGGGAAATGGGAGCTGTGGAGTGGGAGCCGGTATCCTCCTTGCCTAGCCACGGATTTAGGGAGTAAACCTAAAATTAGCCAATGATTTTCTATAACACTGTATCAGGGTAGAGAATTAAAATTGCTCCTATTTGGCACAATACATATTAGAACCACCATTCTCATCTCATTTCA
>NW_018248337.1:18663-21455 GCF_001263595.1 Phalaenopsis equestris
GGGAAAGATGTTTTTTCAGCTTTTTCACATAAGAAATCTTCATCACATATATATAGTTTAAAAGTTTAGTAGTTACTGTTTAAACTTTGTAATTCAATTTTGTTATCAGTTAAATAATTTAGTTCTAAAAATATCTTAACATTCAAAATTAGTGTCAGTAATTTTGTTTTGACTTTCGTGTTGAATTTTTGTGAATTTCTTAGTAAATTTATCATTTCAAATTTAAATCTTCCCCGTGGGATCGATATTTGGGGCTTAAATAGAAAGTCCTTTTTTTCTTGAGAATGATACGTGTACTTGCTTAAAATCCCAACATTAATTGCTTAAATTTCTTATTCATAAAATATTGCATCAAGCATTTGGCACCGTTGCATAGTGGAGTCAACTTTATAATTTTTACACAACTATATTCTCGGGATCAATAATCTCCTGTTGATTGACTTCAAGGGAGGCTAATTGTGATGGTTGAGACTGTCCTAAAGTTGTGGCCAAGGCGGTGATGGCAGCGGCCATCTCTTCCATTCTTTTATCCATTTGGCCGATTTGCTCATCCCTTAGGAAAACAACCCTACACATTTCATATATGGTGCTCTCTTCGATGAGGGGTTGAGTGTTACGCGCAGATGCAGCGGCCCTAGTCTCGATGACATGGATATCCATGAAATTCTCCTTGAGGTAATCATTGAATTCAAAATCTTCATCATCATCATTAATGGAAACTCCATGTTCTCGGGCCAACTCAAAAATCTCAACCCTGAGCTTTTCAACCTGTTATACCTTTTCTTTAATTATTGATTCATGTAGCACCTTGAGACCTGGAGGACTTTGCTGGACATCTTCTACTTGCTCATCCATCTCGCTAGCAATTGCTGTGACAATGTCGGACACTTTGGACCCTTGCTTCATTCCATGATCCTGCCCTTTGTGCTCATTGGACCATATCGGTATGACAACCTTAGGTACCCACACCTTTCTCTTTAACGATTATGTCTTGAGACGGAGTGTCTCAGCAGAAACATCAGCATGTCGAAGAGAAGTATGCTCCCCATTGTACAAACCAAATACAATACTGGGTGATCTCTTCTTATTTTCCTTCAAAACTTTAAGAAAATCCTTGTCACTGGTAATCGGTAGAATTCTCGGACCTAGATGCGACTTAACTGGCCAACAACCTATGGGTCTAGTGGCAGCAGAATAGGTAGCAACTATGGTGGTATCAACTCTGCTTCATAAGCGGAACTAGACAGGAATGTGAGCAGGCAAAGCTTCAGTTAATTTTTAAGATCATCTAGTAGATATGATGTCCCTTAGAATTTTGTTCTTAATGTGAGGGGATACTGCAGATCATTTGAGTAACTCACAAATTGAACAACCTTCTTTGACAGCTAGTCTCTGGAAAATTGTACTGACTCAGGTAATAGGAGAAGGGTTCTTCCTTTCCCCACCATGTCCATGAGGTGATGGTAAAGTAGCGGCGATCTTCTGGATACTTTCGTACCCATTAGTATCCATTAAGGGATGGAACCTACTCCCTTGCAGAAGTGGGTATATCTCTAGTAATCCTGACACCACTTGATGAGGACCGTCATCAACAAGTACTTCCTTAGAAATCTGGGCTTCAACATCCCTCTAAACCTTCTGGTTGTAGTTTCTCCTTTGAGTTTGGGTTAATGGTGTGGTCCTCAAACTTGATCTGACTTCAAATAGTGGCAGTAGGATAACCAATCCTTGTGTCAGGTATTAGACGATCATAACTTCTTTTCCGTTAGCAGAAACTTGAACAACAAGCTTAGTAGGTGCCATGGTGGTAGTAGTCTTGACTTTCTTATAAGAAGGGAAATCCTGAGGGCATTTTAGGTTAAACTCAGTAGACGGTTCCTGAACCTCTAGAGTGGTGAATTTCATCACGACAAATGAGGCTTTCTCGAGTAAAGCCTCGAGTTCATCAAATCCTGCTCTAAAGTTAATAGTTGGGGTGACAGTGTGGGCACTGCGGCTCATCGACAGGTTGCACGAGAAAGTGAGTGTTGGGAATGCCATTGCAATAGCTTCAAAAAAAAAGCTCTGAGGTTTGTTATTTGGCCAATACCTCATAATCTTAGTGCGAGCACTACAAATTAACAGAGTTCAATCTGTATACCGGGTAACTCTTTACTTAATTTTTGGAGATTTTAAGATTTTAGTAAAAATATTTGAATGTAGAAAGATTTAAATAATATAAGAAAAATTAAAGAACAAGTGCAACATGACACAATTTGATTTAATTTACAAAATATCAAATCAAACTCGAAAGGGAAAAAGTACAGTTCAGGACCCAGTGCGGGACCAACTTTACAGTGCACAACACCCAGGAAGAACTAGTCCACCAACACACCTGTTGGGGGTCCGACCCCACACCCCCACGCGATGATTAAAAAGTCCTTAATGGCCTTTTGAACCTCTCTGTTCAAAGATGGTTGAACAGACAATCTTGCAGTCCAAAGAGTTGACGTGAAGTCCAAAAGAGTTGAATGTAATTACCCAAGATAAAAATGGGTAAAACATGCAAACGGAATAAATGTAATTTAGTTCATGAGGGACATGAACACATTACCGATGTATTCAGGTAATATTTCCTGATTAATATGGAGAGAGAAGCTTATCCCCAGTGGAGTCGCCAGAAGCTGTCGTCTCTAAAAGGTTGAGGAGTTGCTCGTTGGAAGCTGTCGGTCACCAGAATTGAAATTCCGTCACCTGCTTCAAAAATGCATTTAATTTACATATTTATATATATATATATATATATATATATA
>NW_018248337.1:21470-22197 GCF_001263595.1 Phalaenopsis equestris
GGTTGCCACAAGTATCATTGATGGGGTGCTGAGAATGGAGGCCAGCCCTAGCAAGCCAATTTGTAGGTCTGTTACCCTCCCTAATAGTATGAGAAAGGGACAACTTTTTCTTCAAGCTCAAGGTTTGTATACCAGTGATCCACTAAATTAGATACCAAGGGGCAGAAATCCTTCCTTCAAGGATGTTAAGTAAGATCATGGAGTTAGTTTACACCATTAAGAGATTCCAACTGCACTTTATGGCCAAGAAAATAGCCCAATAAACAGCTTGGGCTTCAGCTTCTAGAGGGTCTTCAGCTTTGGCAGGAGACTGAAAATATAGTAGGCATTCACCTCTAGTATTTTTGAAAACCCCTCCAAAGCCAGCATTAGGATAAATGAAGTTACCATCAGTATTGACTTTGACCCAACCCATAGGAGGACAATTCCAGTGAACAAGGATAGTTTGAAATTTCCTTGAACCAAAGAGGGAGGATGTGCATAGGATTTCAGGAAGTTTCCTATGATAGTGCAGTTTCTGTAAATAGCTGTAACAGTGAGTGGCGATGGCATTGACCGCCCAATGGCCCTCAAAATTTCAGCTTATTTCTTGCCATCAAAACAACCCAAGCCATGATACAAGGGATGGGAGGGAGCTGTTGGTGCTACCAATCTTTCCAGCTTAAATTATATATATATATATATATATATATATGTTTATAAAAATATTAAATAAAAATGATATCAT